>NC_072470.1:9506521-9589021 GCF_027596085.1 Anoplopoma fimbria | reverse complement strand
ATACGTATCGCTTTACATTTTTCGGGTCATCGAATGCGGCAGCCTGCAATCACTGGCGTGGGTTACTGGCAGAGCATCCCATAAATAGAGGGGGGAGATAGAGGGCAGGATAGTTCTGTGGTGAACGGAACCGACATCCACCCCTGAGAATGCGGGTTCAAGTCCCATTCGCTGTCTGCGAGCATGAACCCTGCTGAGGAGTCGTTGAGCAACACATTGAAACCGGAACGTATTGGCACAGGAAGCGGTGAGGATGCTATGATGTTCACTGTGAACCTTGCTAGCTTTGCGACCGAGTAGCGTTAGCATGGTGCCCGCTGGTTCAAGTGTTAGCCGTTAGATTGCCAGCTGCACCGGTTCTCCTACTTGCCCAATGAGTAGTCACAATGGCTACTAAAACCACATGTTTCACAAAATAATTGCAGATTAATTTGTCCCAAATTTAAAAACAAAAACTCTGTCAAATATGTAAAGCTTTGGAGATCATTTTACACTTGTTTCTTTGGAACATATTTGTAAGGCCTTTACACATTGGTGGGTTGAGAACAAACAATACAAAAATATATTTTCACATCAAAACGATTCATTTCGATAGCGATGTTAATTTGCGACAGTTGCAACACTTTTTCAGATCCAATTGATTGAGAGTAGCATCTGAGTTTCCTTTAAGAAAAATTGTTTGACTGAACGCAGTGTATATATCTAGGGCTTTTATTGTGAAAGGCAAGGACAGAAGGAGTGGATGTGATGCCTTTGTCAAGGTTGAAAGAAGTAATACAGTTTGACATCTTGGTTCGGATTACAGAGCATTGGGGCAAATTATATCCCCTGGTCACACCAAAGTGTACGTCTTGAATGTGGTTGGTTAACACCTTTATTTGCAATGCAAATGCTAAGAACAAGCGACCTCGCTCCGGGAAAAAACTGCGTATTATTCGCCTTCTGTGTCAGGGTACTCATGACAAAAACAGTTAATATATATTGCCGTGGAAAGTAATTATGCTATTATGCTGGAACGCAAAGGTTGGTGACCTTTTTTTTTTTTTTTTTTTTTGTTCAGAGGTTTCAATGTCCATTAAACAGGCCCTATTATGCTATTTTCCGGGTGCATATTTTTATTTCAAGTTACAGTTACAACATGTTTACACGTGTTAATGCTCATAATCCGCCTTGTTTTTCTCATCCTGGCTGTTCTGCAGCACCTCTTCTCACCCTCTCTCTGAAACGCTCCATTGTAGCGCTTGCTCCTCCCTCCAGAAAGCAAAGTCTGCCCTGATTGGTCAGCTAGCCCGCTCTGTTGTGATTGGTCAACGTTTCACATTTCAAAAAACTCTTCCTCCGGAGCTTCAGCTCTGTCTCTCTCTATTGTTGTTTGAGTGCCAAACTAGCTGGAAGAAGTTTTACGTCACTTCCATAACATTATGACCTCATAAAGTTACGGAAGTGAAGGAGAGAATTCAATGGAGCCGTTTCAGGAGCTCAGGAGCTTCTGAAGGGGAGGGTAACTCCTTTTAGGCGTGGACTTCAGGTTTTACACTCTACGGACCTTTTACATGTTAAAAAAATAAATATATAACACACTAAAGAAGAGGGAAAAAGCGGGAAAGCATAATAGGGCCACTTTAAGGAACAGAAAATGGACTGAAAAAGTTTTGGGGATATTCCCAATTTAACTTTGTATCTCTTGTTTAATTTCACTGTAGGTTTTACCTCACTTAGAGGATCATCAGAAAACATTTATATCTTGAATATTATTATTTATACTTTAATAATCTCTCTGGAAAGTCCCTGTTTGATACTACGGCAAAAAAAAAACTCCCCACAAGTAAGTATCTGCCAATATATCGTTTCAGTTTGGAGAAACATGATCTTAATAAGAAAAATTAAGAAAAACTTTTTTTGTCTATTCTAGTTAAAAGTACAAGACTAAAAACTTTGTCATTTCTGTGCAGAAGAATAGGAGACATCCATGCACTTTGAAAAAAAGGCTCATAATTTATAATTTAGGTCTTAAATTTCCCTCGTATCATGAGAACAGAAAGCATCATGTATCTTTAAAGCATTGTTACATCTGCAGCGGGACCATGATCCTGTTTCACAGTTCATGCGAACCAGACAGAAGCTGGAAGAGGACAGCCGTCCCCTGTGGAGACAGACAGGAATCTGAACGGGGCATTTCAGGAAATCTGAGAGCAGTCTGTGAACTTTTTTGAGCAATGCTGATGTCGGCCTTTATGGAATTTTTTTTTTGGGAGATCATAAAAAAAAATGTACACTGAGTACGGGTCGGGCCGCGGTTCGGTTTCTAACTCTAGTTGAAACTCACGCCCCACGACGGACACAAATCACATGAGATTCCTATGAAGTTATGAAAGTGGATCCATTGGATGTCTTGTCTTGGAGGGACGTAATGTTGATGCATGAGCATATATTCTCCTATAAAAAAAGTTTTATAGGCTGATACCAGTGTTTTTAGCTTAACCAAAATCTGCCAACAAAAACATATTAATAAAGTGAGTGCATATCAACATGTGTGCCTATAAAAATAGTTTATTTGGGGGTGTTTAAATGCTTTGTTTTTATCCCATTTCAAATAAAAAGCATTGCCCTGACAACAGCTGCATGTTTTTTTGATGTATGACACAGCTCTCAGATTATCAGAATATCTGCAGGTAAAATGGTCAATTAGGTGATTTATCAACCTAGAGCACCAATCAAAGCACAGAATTCCTCTTGTCCCAGATATTACAATCCTCTCCTAAAGGAAGATTTGTATAGGATAATCTTTGGGACATTCTTTTGTCTCTTGTCCACACACACGCATATATATATATATATATATATTTACGCACACAAGCATCCTTTTTAAACCGCAGGAGCGTCGAGATAAATAAAGCAATCTAAAGCTGGTCTGGGAGCAGAGAGTTGTGTAGCGAACGTGGAAGAATGCAGATGTCAACATCTCTGACTGGCCACAAATTGGCAGTTGTGACACTACTGAGGTCACGGCTGCCCCCAAAACCTCCCCCCGCCCCCTTCCATTCTCCTCCTCATCTTAATCTCCTTCCCTCACTTTGTCCAAAGTGAGAAATCAAATTAAAAAAGAGACGATAACTGTCTGTCCGCGTCAATCACACTGTCTTTTATCGTTTTTTTTCCAAAGAACTACGATAAATATAACAAAAATCTCCTCATTCATATTTACTATCTGATTAGAGGTTAAAGGAGAATTTATAGACACTCCATGTTAATTATTTACTTCAAAAAAACAACCCAAAAAGCGACAACGCTGAGGTTCAAGTGAGGACACAACGGGTAAAGTCTGTCGGGGTAGAAGAGACATCCATCTCACAAGGGCTCTCTGCATCTGTCATTCGTAAGTAAAAAAAAAAAACTGCCTCTGGACATTTATGGAGGAATTTGGAAGAAAAGGCGGAGGGGGAGATGAAAAAGAGAAAGAAAATGTCACGGGCTGAAATAAGACAGCGCGGCCTGTTTTCACACATTGTGTCAAACACGCACTGAGGACTTTGACGATCTGGGGAGGAAAAAAAAGGGAAGTGATGAAAAGAGACAGTGAATGAGAGACAGAGACGGGGAAACCATAATGGAAAAAGAACTGTTTTAATTTACTTTATAACAAAAATACCCTTAAAATTGGAAGATTATTACTAAACAGGAACGCTACATGAATACTAATCATTTGAATAATCTTTTCTTGTTGTGATCATAATTGGTTTTGTCACCCTCCACACTGGCAGTATGCGGAATTCCCCTGTCATGCCAAAAGAACAAACACTCAATTGGAACCAGGAGGAGGAAAGACACAACAAGGCACGGAGAGAGCGACGTCTATCACCAGTGGATCAGCGTGGAGCAACTCCAGGCCCTGAGATTTATTTGGTGTGTATCAACAAACAGCTTCTTTTTTTTATTTTTTTATACCCCTCAATGGCTGTTTGTAGGGAAGGACTAGCAGTCGGGGTGTGTATGGGTACTTTATGAGGTGTGATGACACAGAGTCAAAAGATGAAAGTGCATGGATGAATGAGAGGCGATACTCTCTACGACTCCATCCAAACCACAGATACAATTGGGTTATTCCGTAGCCCTTCCTCATTAAAGTGCATTTGACTGTAAAATGACACAAAGTGAAGGAATTTAGGAGTAATCTCAGACACATGGGTTTCGGTGTAGGATTTATTGGCAGAAATTGGAATATAATATTCTTAAATATGTTTTTATTTGTGTATAATGAAGAATCATTGTGTGTTTGCTAGCTTAGAATTAGCCCTTCATGTCGACATAGGGAGCAGGTCCTCTTCTGTTGTGTTTCTACGGCATCTCAGAGCAGACAAACTAAACACTGGTTCTAGAGAGAGCCGTTCACGTTTCAAAATTACCTGAAGGCCACCGTAGTTCTCCTACATGCTTGAAAAGGGAAGTTACCGCACTGCTAAATGCCCCTAAATTCTACACACTGCTCCTTTAAGTACATTTAGTTTATAATACTTACCTGCTACATCTTAAAGGGCCAGTGTGTAGGATTTAGTGTCATCTAGCTTTGAGTTTGCAAAATGGTTCCGACAGAAACTTCACCTGTGTGCCAAGGGCATTGGAGAGCTACTGTGGCCGATGCAACAAGGTGGGAGGGTCTCTCTAGAGCCAATGTTTGGTTTGTCCATTTTGGGCTGCCGTAGAAGAATGGCGGTGCAAGATGGCGGACTCCGTGGAGAGAACCGGCTCAGTATGGCTCATTCTAAGCTAACGAAAACATTATACACAAATTAAAACGTACTTTTATACAATATCACATTCCATTTCTGCCAACAGATTGCCATAAATCCTACACACTGTTCCTTTAAGTAAAACACCATACGTATTATCAGAAAAATGCATTGTAAGTATTAAAAGCAAAATTACTCATTATGAGTACTGGCCCCTGTTAGAGTGACATATAACTTTATTTATATTGCATTATTATAATTATATAACTGGACTATTAAAAGTAATTAGCAGCATGTTAATGTTGTAACTCTCTTTAACTACTTTATATGGAGTTTAAATAGTAACAATGCACCCTATTTTAAAATATGATCATATGTTTTGGTAATTTTAATATGCAAATAAACTTATTACTGTAGCTATAAAATAAACATAGTGGAGTAAAACTATAAAGCAGCATTTAAATGGAGATACTCAAAGTACAAGTACTAGTTTTTCAAGAGCTTATTACTGTTGATTATTTCAGGCTGAATGTAAAGACAATTTTAAAGAAAACGTTTAATGTGTATTATATGTAGTGGGGTCCGTCTCATATACAGAAAAGGTTTGTAAAGAATGATCTACTTCTACGTTACTCCTACAGTAGATACATACATCTTCAAACAAGTCATTCTCAGTCTTATAAAATCACCTCCCTCCACTGATTGCCGCTTAAAAAAATGCTACTGTAAGACTATGAAGCGCTGCATGTAGAATATTTCACCCCATCATTCTCTAAATTAATTTGGAGGGCTTGGCGGAGCGGCTGCAGAAAAGCTTTGAGACAGATCATGTAAAATATTGCCTCCGAGGGACTCGGGAGGTCGCAGAACTCATCAAGTTTCAAATTCCGCTGGTATTAGCTTAAATTCTTAAATTAAATGACTTGTTAAGGTGGATATTTTGGTATGCAGGCAGACTTAGCTCGATGTATGAACAGATATGTTGACTGATGGCATAAGCAAGCGCACACGCACACACACACACACACACACACACACACACACACACACACACACACACACACACACACACACACACACACACACACGGAGATAGTGCACTGGAAACCGTCAAATGTCAGCAGCCACTCTAAACCGTGACACTCAGACATGTCTGCATAATAAAATAAAGTGACTCGATTGCAGCCGGTGGGAAACCCCCGCACAGTTAAATTAAAAATAGATGAGGAAAAGCATCCTGGGTAATGGAGGACAACATGTCCACGAGTTGATTACATGGGTTTAAGTCTTGTTTGTCTCCTCATTATTTGGAGCGACTTCCGTTTAAAGTAAAACGATATATAATAAACAGGAGCTTCATTATAGGATCATGCTAAATGCTATACTTTTGGTTATCATTTAGCTAACATGCTAAGCTAAGCTTGTAAGAGTACGTTATAAATTTAGCAAACTGACGTTATGCAGCAGTATTTACCTAAAGTTTGTCAACATTAGCCACCATAAGCTATTGTTGTAATCTGCATTAGCAAGTGTGAAGACTAAACAATTAAAACCACTGTATAGAGAGGTAATTGCCCCTTCGTTAAGCCCCGCCTCCCGCTACTACTCCATCCAGCTGTCAAAGGTAGTTACTATGGAGCCCACGCTGTCACTTACTTCACTTCCTGAAATAATATTATCACATTTTTGGAAAAATATTTTTTTCTCGGGAACAAGTGTGTGTTTGAAGGATATATCCAAGATGTCAAACTGATTCAGCAGCAGAAAAAAAATAATTAAGATAGAGCTAAAGCTGCATATGAATTTGTGGACCATTGTTCATGTAAAGCCGGGTAGGTCTTTATTCGCTGTTACCAATATTAGTACTTAAAGTAGCATATAAGTGCAAATGCTAGTGAATGAGGTGCTAACCTACTCGGCTAATGTTATCTCTGTGCTTTCAACCTCTCCGGGTAACAACGTTGTAACCATGACCAAATCCACAAAACCAGCCTGACAATGAAGAAAATCTTAAACCATTGCATGAAAGTCTATGGAACTCTTTTTGAATAGCTGTCCAAATGCTACACTGCGTTCGAGGGCGGGACTAAGCAAAGAATAAATTAGTGAATGTAAATACACTGAATGGCTATTGTTTGAAAAAAGATGACTAAGACTAGTTTATAAAAATGGGCTTTGATTTCATGATTTAATTACCATTAAAGAACATATAACATTAAAACAAACCTGTCAGTTCTTTAGAAGCACACTGCATTAACTGATGAGGACGATAAAACTAACATCTTGGAAGTCTACCAGGCTTTTCTCCGCCACTTCCAACTTCACCCACGTGGCTCATTCAGTTTAGGAGTTATTAATATGCTATACTAGACTGGAAAGTGATAAACAAGGCGGAAAGTGGATCCTTTAGTGCCCTGACACAACAAGTCAACCGCACCTCGAGGAGGTCAGACGTTTTCAACCGCTGCGTCTGGTTCCGCTTCCTTTAGGAATTTGAGGGGGGGGGGGAGCAGTTATTTTGATATAGCATCTCGGGCAGAATCGTAACATGCATGTCTCAAATGCAAAGAGACACATGCCCGCACATGTTTAGTTTAAACTCAGTACAGTTGACTGATGACTTAATCGGTCTCAAAAGATGGAGAACTTCATTCCCATTAAACGAGCAGGCGTTCGTTTTATCAATATGCTTGGAGGAGCCTGACACACACACGCACACACACACACACGCTCTCCAAATGAAGGTTTAACGAGGGAGACATGGGCAGGAGAGCGAGTGAGATGATGGTTGTAATGTCAGAGACGGTCTGTCCCACATGGTTCCCATAAGTGTGTGTCTTTTTGTGCGTGTGTGTGTGTGTGTTTATGTGCATTAGCAGGACGTTACTTTAAATCACCATCATCTTTCAGAGCGGATGAAGTTTGGGGGGCCGTGTGGAGCAACGGGGGGATGGAGGGTGCCGGACGGTGCAGTAGATATTTAGACGCCAACACACACATCTGAAACCCCTCCACACGCACACGCACACGCACACACACACACACACAGTCGAGTACATCTTGATCGCGCTGTCAGTGATCAGTGCCAGCGCCCTCATCTCCCCCGTCCAAGTTCATATTTCACTCTCACCCTGTCCGACAGCGCACACACACATATTCATCCACAAACATGCACGTACACACACACCGTATCTGCGTGGGTCACATGTTACAGTGACCCGCCCCCGCTGATGATCTGTCTGAGCCGGCGGTGGATCAAAGTAAACACGCACGTCATTAATAAGTAGATAAACTTGAGCGAAGGCTTAACATGGTGATACGAGACATGGGAACACGTTTGATTTCTGTATGTTAAAGTTTATACATATAAAGTCACTTATCAAGGCAGATACTTATAGATGAAAGATGGATGCAGTCAATTTTCTTGTATGGATGTGTTTTTAATAATAAAACAAAAGATGAAGATAGTTAGCATGAGCAGCAATATATAACCGAAACTTCCTACGCAGAAAATAAAGAAATAAAAGTTTTATCTCCAAAAGGAAGGTGAACATATTCAAAAGTAAACTAGTGGAAAAACATTCTCAGAAGAGAACCGCCTGCAGAGAGATGCTGATGTGGCTGTGATTGTTTTTGCTATCATTGATTAGCTGCAGATCTGTAAGACAATCCGCCGAAATAAAAAAAGTGGCTGCCATAGCAATGCGACGCTGTTGCAAAAAAAGCTGACTAATGCTGATTGGTTGAGCTTGATTAATTCAGGAAATATACATGCATTCATCCAAACCAGTTGGTGTCAATAAACTCAATAAACACAGATAATATTTGACCAGAAGGTTGAAATCAAAAGCTACCTGTGGATAAAATCCTATCCATTACATTATTACATTACAGTAATTTAGCAGACGCTTTTATCCAAAGCGACTTATATTATTAGTAGTACATTACATATCATTAACCCATTCACACACTGATGACTGGGCTACCATGCAAGGTGCCACCATCAGACTCTAACTAACATTCATGCAACATCCAGTCCACACCGATGGCAAGCCTTCGGGAGCAACTTGGGGTTAAGTGTCTTGCCCAAGGACACATCGACTGCCGAAGCCGGGTATCGAACCACCGACCCTCTGATTGGAGAACTACCTTGCTCTCCACTACACCACAGCCGCCTATGTGAGCCATCTCAATATTATTGGTAACAATCCTAATTACACTGTTTTAACATAGGGAAAAAAACTGAAAAAAATGAGGTTTAATCATGCATTTAATTAGTTAATGTTTCAGTTAGCATGAGCATGATACTAAATGCCGCCTCCAGTGCTGCTGCTGTGGCTGACTCTGACCTCTAACCTTCAACAGAGAAGAGAATTTTCCCATCCAGCTAATTAGCGCGCTAACCTTTCCTCCGATGGAAGAAATTTGTCTGCTCTCGTCTCAGGGCCCGCACATATTTGAAGCCACGTGAGCCATCCGCGCCGAGCAACACGTCAGTTTTTTTGTGTTGACCTATTCCCTGCTGCGGGCCCCCATAATTAAGTGAATTATCTCAGCGAAGGACAGTGGCATACACTCCCAGTGTCGGGTCGAAAATGCTTCTCTGCTGGCGGAAGAAGCCTCTCTGACAAAATGGCCTCTCTGTATGTAGATAACGAGGCAGGGCCCTGACAGGTGGTGCCCTGATTAGGAGGGACGGTCCTGCAGAGGTACAGCGCTCACACACACACACACACACACACACACACACACACACACACACACACCGCTCACCCGCACTGTCCCATCGCGGTAAACACACTCATCAGCGCCGAGGCCATCCTCCCCGGAGAGGGAGAGCATGTTTGACATCGTTAATTGGCTTTTTCAGCGCGAGGAGTCAGGGAGATGAAAAGCTTTATCAAGCTGAAATAATTAATTTTGCCCTCGCCACCCCGAAATTCGCTGACACTTCACTTTTCTCGATGAAGAAGGGGAGAAAAAAGAAGAAAAAAAAAAAGACTATTTCCCTTCTCCCTCCCCTTTTTTCGATTCAATCCCTCCATTAGCTTTTTTTCTTCTCGGGCTCGAGGAGACGTATTAACCGAGTTAACGTGCGTTTTGTATTATAATACAATTAAAGGAAGATTTAATTAACTTGAACCTGTATGAAAGGGGAAAAGGTTAGCTTTTTATCTCAACCACTTACAAAGGCCATAGATTAGAGGGCCGCACTATGTGCCCAGTGCACCGTGCGTATTATATCCAATTAATACCAAATTACTGAGAAAATTATGGGGTGGTTTGATAATACGCCATCAGAAAGGGCTGAAACTTGAATCGCTCGGCCTATCTAACAGAGCTCTGGTTGGATAATTAGTTTAATTAAGCTCTTTGAAAGGCACCTACATGTTGAAGTGGTGAAAGTTTAAACTACACCTTTCAGTTGGACAATGCGGCCAAAGATGGAGGATAGATTAGAGGAGAAGAAGAATACATAGTGTTTGAAACCTTGCCCATGAAGATAATTAACTAAAGTATGTTTAAATGACTTTGATTTGCTGCCTTTCTTTACCAACTGTTAAGTTAGCACGGCAGGTACCGTGGTTACCAGGGATCAGGAATCCGGACTAACGTTGTCGAGGACAATAGAACATTTCCCTGACAATGCTACATTGTGAAAAATAAATCTGCGTTGAAATTGGCAGGAGGAGAGCTAGTTAACGTTAGCTGGTAGCTGGTAGCAGCCAGCAAAGTCCTGCATTGCTAAATGATGGCGCTAACGGCAAACTAACGGAGGTTGCATTGATTCACACTGTGATGCGTTCAAGCTCCATTCGTTGTACATGAAGGTAAATTATAACGTTATCATGATGTAATCTTATTTTTTGTTTTTTGGCAAAATACTTGAGGCGGATCATAAGGGTTTAATAATAAATTCACAGAAAACAGCATGCAAACAGTAATAAAGACATGTATGTTGAAGTACTTGGGATTATTGTCGGGTATAGAGAATCGTGGAATTCCACTGGTATTGGTATATAGTACTTTTGTCTGGTATCGTGACATCCATAGTTTTAAGGTATGAACATTTCATTTTTTTAACAAAGATGGCAGTTGCCAAACATTCCCAAAAAAACCACATCAAATGATTTAATGTTGCACATCAAAAATAGTAGCATGAAAGTCATAATGTAGGAACAGAGCACCTTGCTAGTAGTAATTATTCATCAGAATTGGCATTCAAGACAAGACTACCTGTGAGTGAGTCTCTCAGTAAAATACAGTTATACTTTTTAAATTATATTCCATGTTGCCTCCCCCTCCTCTGTTTAATAACAACAATAATAATAATCATAACACTAGCTCTCGCAGGGCCCTTTGTGTATTTCTCCTCCCGGAGCAATTTGAAGAATATGAAGAGACTGAATAATAGAGTCAACTCTTGCCGTGCACACACACACCCACACCACACACACACACACACACACACACACACACACACACACACACACACAGAGTATTCTCTGAGCCTTCTGGTGGCAGAACAGCGAGGGTTCTGCTTCACTTCCCATGTGGAGAAGCTACATATTAAACCAAATTCATGTGTGTTTTGTGTGTGTGGGTGTGTGTGTGTGTGTCCCTCTCGTCTTCAGCACATCTTTAGGCTACTGCCTCGCCTCAGCGGCTCTCACACATACGCAATATTTAAACCTTCTCATTCGTCGCACGCCTGCGCTGTTATTGTTATATTGCTCTGAGTCCCCTCGATGGTAGCTGTATTCAAGCTAATATTCTTAGCAACAATTAATAAACATAAAGCTCAAACGCAGCTTTAACCCTGCGTTATTTGATTAAAGTGTATCAATTATTCATGCTACGATAAGCAACGCCAATTAGGAGAAATATGGAGAGCTTGTATACAGTTGTCCCCGTGGTAAATGTAAACGGCTGGATATTGTTTATCAGTATGTGCGTCGGTGGTTTATTACTTTGAAACCGCACAACGGCATTGCAGCGGTTTTAATTAAGAGTAATTGTTTTCTTTATGGACGCGCTAAGGAAGAGCTAATTAAACATAATGCCGGGGACATTTCCCTCAAGAGCACAGACACCGGTTTATCCACAGCGGGATGGTAGCGCAGAGTTACGCTTCATCATGCGTCAAAGTTTTAGAATTCAAACACCTAAACGGACTCAACTTATGTTTGAGACTGAGAATGCAAAGATTTTATTTAATCACTTAGATTTTGGACGCACTCCCTTACAAAATAAAAGCCTTACTCTTGGTTCTAACTCAGTATAGAGAATGTGCTTTTTCCACTTTCATAATTCAGGGATCGCTGACTCATGCTCCATTTCCACAACATCCCTCTTCGCATTCACACGGTTCCAAGCAGAAAGTACGACCGCAGTCTTCTACTGTTGCAGCTCCACTGGAGCTGGATGGGGGGGTTAAGTGCATTGTTGGTCCAACCTTGACAGAAATTGTTAACAGAGGAAAGAGGAGTTTCCAACAAGGGATTCAAGCCGAAGATGGTGCACAGAGCAGCTCTCAACCCCCCCGGGGCTACTGCCACCCCATTTGAATTGAAATGGATTGTGGATCCCAGTTCCTCTGAGCCACACGAGCCTGCACTGATTCCGTTTTACGTCAGTCTCTGTAATCTCTTAAAGTGCTACTAAACTGCTCCTTACATGTGCTTAGCATTTTGCTTGGAAACGACTCTAATGTGAAAATGTGGAAATTGTTTGCTCAGTTTCAAAAGATTCTCAGAGGGGAAGCTGATGTTTTTCTAAAGAAAATCAGGCCACGTCTGCATCGTCTCCAACCGGAAACCCCTCATAGAAAAAGTGGAACAATTTAAATCTTCAACTTGAGCGTTACACAACATTGTTTCAACCAAACCGTCAGAGTCAAAATGATTCAGATTCCCATTGCGGCCCATGTAGTAGGGCGGTTAGTCTGTACTCAAATGCAACCATGTGGTTTCTACTGCATGAACTGCAGCTGGGCACCTATTGCTGACTAAAAAGCTTTAGTCAGCAATAGCTATACATAGAAACTGATAACCATCAGTGAAGTGTTGCCTCTTTATCTTTATTAAGAAATAGAACTATAATAACATGTGTATTTGTTTAATATTCAATTAACCAAAGTTATTATCAACAGATTAATCAATTATCAGAATAGTCGTTAGCTGCAGCCATATTGCGAACAATGCAGTTTCTTTGTTAATTGATTTACAGACGGAAGCAAGATGGTTGTTAGAACAACACGTTTAAAAGTAATTCAAATATAAAAGTTAAACTGTTTTTCAAGACTTGTATGAGAAGTAACTTAGCTTAGCATAAAGACTGAAAGCAGGGGGAAGCAGCTAGCGTGGCTCACTCAAAAAATGGCAAACTAATATTTGTTTTGGGTATAATTCTATATTTTAGGATACATGAAGATTGATACAACCAGTAGATTCCAAGTAATCTACAGTCAGCGGCCCACTAGCCTAGTTTAGCATAAAAAAGGAAAACACAGGATTTAGCTGAATGTTCAAATGACAGTTTGTATTTCTAACAAAGGTTATGTGCCAGACTATCTCTTGGGCGGACGCAGTGACTTTCTGTAGTCTTTTCATTGAAACGGGTTTGCCATGCAACCCCAAAAACTAATTTATAATCAAACAAATAGATATGTGACTTTTATGCATCTTTTCAGCGAATTTGGCATCAAAACCAAGCATATATTTAGCTAAACGTTTAAATACTCCTTTAAGCTTTCTGCACACAGATCCATACAGGTCCCATCGTGCTTATCATAAGCTCCATCAGCGACAGAAAAGAACAGTTGGTAGGGTTCATATCCGTCTAATCTATCTTTTCAAGTTGCAGCTTGCAGGAAATAGCCACGTCCTCTGTGGGGCTCTGTGTCCACGCTGGCCTGACGGCTGCTAATTGAAAACGAAGAAATAATTACTGTCTTAAGAGTGATGGAGGAGACACGGGGGACTCCAAATAAGAAATATGGGAGTCCTCTGGGACAAATAAGTCTCACTGGGAGTCAATGGGTCCACTGGGAATTCCCCCATTGTCAATCAGTCAGCACCCAATGGGATCCACACATATTTATTTATTGCTTTATCTATATATTTGACTGTAGTTTTAAACTCACAAGCACCAGCCCCTACTGTTAATGTGCAAACTTTAACTCACATATTCATAACAACACGGACACACCGCAGTCCCAGAGGGGACCAGGACCATAACGCCAGCAGGCCGGGGTGGTGTGTGCACGAGTGCCGATAACAAATAGGCGATGGATCGGCGGTGGCGTGGTGTTGTCAGAGGGAACAGTTGGCGCTCTGGCCGTCCTCATCAGCAGATTTCAATTGGCAGAGCAGTCGAGCATAGAGGCCGTCATTTACATTTATAACCCTGCTAAAAAGGCACATAAAAACATAGTTCAGAGTCTCTGCTGCGCAATTCTTTTTAATTCAACTTTGATTGTTTTTCTGATCTTCGACAAAACGTCCCGTTTAGCGGCGAAAACTGTGAACAAGCGAAAGACAAAAGGAGGGAGATGGATTTTAGGAGAATGGAGTAGATGAAAGCCCTCTCTCCATCCATCTTATTCGTCGGACACCCGACTCGCCCCCTTTAGCTTTTCAGCCGTAGACCTCAGCTCCACCTCTCAACAAATCCGTCCGACACTGACGAATGAAATCAATGCGCCAATGACAGACTGTTCTGCATTTAGTGTGAACATATTGTCAGTTTTTGTATTTTTTTCTATTTAGATTATGCCTCTGTAAAGCAATGCTTCAATACAAAATTGTAATATAAAAAAGCACTTGCATCACTTGCATCCCTTTTTTCTCATCCAATAAAGTTGCTTTTGGCCTGTAGGCCCCTTAGCTTATACCCTGAACACTACAGAGGGGTCTGTGCACGGACTGGGCAAGGCATGGGAATGTGTGTGTGTGTGTGTGTGTGTGTGTGTGTGTGTGTGTGTGTGTGTGTGTGTGTGTGTGTGAGTGAAACAGAAGTACAGACTATGAGCGAGTGAGTAATGTATAATCTGCAGAAGAGCACGGTCTAGTGGCGTGTTGGGAGCACGGCAGCGCGGGGCTCAGCGGGAGCAGACTGCCTCTCCGTCTTTTGTCTGTCGCTGCTTCGCCCCCCCTAAGCAGCCGGCCTTTTCTCACACACCAACACACACATGCGTCTCCGAGAGCAGGCTGTCTTTTCACAGCAACAACAAACGCTCTCCTTGCGACATGCCGCTACATGGGAGACGCCGCAAATAGCCGCCTGTTTTGTTTTTTTCCTCGAGGAAAACATGTTTTGCTGTGGCGATACTGTCAGTTATAAGGTTTCAGTTATAAGAAGAACCACAGCAGCCAGCTGGCTATAAACTGCCATCTTTTGTTTTTCATTCTTGGTATGACATATCCATTTTTGTCATTATGTTTCCATCACATTGCTCTCGTTTGAAAATGTAGTTTGCTCTCTTTTCACCTCTTTAAAGAGTCATTTAGCATCCATTACGCCGCCATGAAACCTCGTTGACCTCAGCCAGAGAGGCAGGGTTAGTCCTCCATAGACCCCCTAACAATGGCTAACAATAGGACCAACTGGTCTGCCCTGTTTGCATCCACAACAACAGACCACCAGCGTTCCCGGTGTCCTGTATGACATGACTCACTATTTTGAGCTCCACCTTTTGCCACTGTATATTTGGTAGTCAATCACGGTGCACAACATACAATTGCTGTCGCTGCACTGCTTTGTTTTGCCTTTTTTACTGTCTTTTACTTTTTTTTCTTAGGGACTATTTCTATTTTAGTCAGCTTGCTCATCTTTAAAACGTACATGTCCAATTAAAAACAACCTTTTTTACTACTATTACTGCACTACCAGGGTACATGTGTCCTGATAAATCAAAAGGTAAATTTATATTATGAGGTAAACAACCACTAATACAACAAAATAGTCCGTCCTCATGAATTTAAGGCTTTTTATCTGGCTACGTGTAACTTTCACTTATGTTGCAAAATCTGAGGATGTAATTTCTTTTAAACTAAAAAAAACTATTAAAAGGTTTTTAAGGTCAGTTTATAAGGATTTATCATCTGCCATGGCAATTAGGAAATAAAGCATTAGTCCACTTCTCAATACGTTCCGTCTTCCACACCCTGTCAATGTCACTTATTTCTTTGTAAACATATGTGTACTTATATTTTTTTGATAAGGCTCAGTATTTTAATAAAAATCTACACTGTAGTTTTTAGCTTTTAGTTACTAAAAACAGTTAAATTCAGCAATTGTTGGGGGACTATTTTCAGCTGCGGATTAATCCACATTTGGGGCTCTGTTGAGTATATACAGCAGCAGGACGGTGTGTGTGTGTGTGTGTGTGTGTGTGTGTGTGTGTGTGTGTGTGTGTGTGTGTGTGTGTGTGTGTGTGTGTGTGTGTGTGTGTGTGTGGCACTGAGACAAAATAAACCACAGTGCGTGTGTGTTCATGGTAATGAAGTCACCACTTGCTATGTGGTTAGCTGATGTGGTTTTAATAGTTTTTGGACAACAACGGGGCAGGACAAGATATTTTTTGTAGCTCAGGCTGCACAGACTTTTTTTTTTGTGGAATTTGTATATTTAATCAGCGCATGACATAGTGCTAATACTATGATTTGTATTTATAATCAATTTTGTTTTTTTTGCCAAAACCAACAATTCTCCAATTATCCCAGATAGAGCCTCATTCCAAAATGTCTTTAAGGCATACAGTAGATCGTTTAAAAGCAATGGCAACATGTCCCATGAGAACCCTCTACTATACAGTATGTATAAGAACACAAAGTACAAAGTACTCATGTATTTAAATCCTGGCTCTCTATTCTTACTCCTATTTGTGTACCTAAAATTTTACACTGTTTGGGAAGCATTTTCAATTCTGTAGGGAAAATCTATTGCCTTTTATTGTCTTTCCATTGACTTTTACACACTTTTTTTCTACATGCTATCCCTGAACGCACCATTAGACAAATCGCATGTGTGTCCGTTTCTTTCATTTCAAATAAGAATTGAAAATAGTCGCTGTCAAAAATGCGTATTATCTTTTATTAGAGGGTATGAGATCACCTTTGTGGAAGAGAATCAGTGGTTTGATATTAGTTGAGCTCACACTGGGAGACACAAAGCCTCCTAATTTCCTCCCCGGTGCAGCGGGGCCCGGGCCCCGGCCAATCTGCAGGACCGCCGGACCCGAGGGACCCGGCAGCCACCAGCTGACCGACCAAGCGGCCTACTCAGAGGCACAATTAGAGGGTCTTTGTTTCACCCGGAGTGTCTCTTTGTGCCTCGATGTCGCCCGGTGCTGGAGTGGGGTGGGGGGACGTCATCAGTCACCGGCTGAATGGTCCAAGAGAGGGGAGAGATCACACACACACACACACACACACACACACACACACACACACACACACACACACACACACAGGTTTGGAGGTCTGTGTCCCCTATCAGAGGGATCTGACGGCACCCTGCGGTGCCTCAATAGGCAGCTCCCCCCTTTGCTCCTCTTCAGTTTAAGAGGGTGCTAATGTCATGTGGATGACGGCTCATCGGACAATTCCTGGCTGTCACTTTCCGGCCGAGTACAACCGGAATTTGTCGGATTTCGAAAGCTAATTATGCACCTAACCATAACTTTTAATCTTGAGTCCTCATCCTTGAAATGACATACTTGTGGAAACTTGTGGTTTTCAACTAGGGCTTTTTGAGCACACTGAGCCGTTAAAAATCCAACCATGTACAGCTTTTTTTCACTTAAAACTACACGTTTTTGTGGTTTTTTTTAAAAGAGCTTCAAGTCCCCATGCTTTCAAAACACCACCATCATCAACGCCCCTCCACCAAAATAAGACATGACCTACGCCAACGTTGCCATCAAGCAAGAACCTCACAACGGCGAGGCAATTTGTTCCCGTTTCGCGTCACAGCTGAGCGCGGCGCTGCGGTTAAGGTACTCCTAACTTCAGAAATACAAGACTGCGGCTTTGCGATCCGTCAAGAAAAAAAAAAAACCTGAGGGAGCTGCGTGTGAGAGCAAGACATCAGACGTGGAGTGTAACCAGAGAGATAACAATATCTTTGTTTTAGAGGCCCGGGGTCCGTAAATTAGAGAACGGAGCCCCTTGTTGGAACACTGTCACCCACTGCCGGTTTTGTTTACACAGTGCTTCGTTTGATTGAAGATATCTTTTCAGTGTGAAAATGACTTGCTTGGCTTTTTTCGCAACAAGCGCTGACAAGTATGTTAAAGAGGAACATAAATATTTGCTGCTTTGGTTTGAAATCAGTGGAAAAGTCTGGAAATGTTCTTCAAGTTATTTTAAGATTACGTTAATGCATTTTGAATTACGTTTGCTTTTAAATAAGTTTCTATGAGTCCGCGAAAATACGTAATATTATAGGAGACATGGTTGCTCAAATTAAACTCTTTCGAAAGGCAGCCCTGAAATGTTGATGGTCAAATATATTCCAGACTGTCAGAGTTCCAGTGATGTCTCCAGCCATGTACATCAGACATCACAGATGTCTGATCAGAGCGGTCATGATAAATCCGACCCTCCTCTCTTTTATTATAATTGTACTTTACACGGGGCCAGGTCTGGATGATGCCATGGTTGACATCATTTGATTCCCCCTCCCAGGAGCTCTGAAAGTGCTCCATTAGAGTTATTGCTGGTGGGGCGCCGTTCCAACGCCAGCAGCCTGTCCCTGTTACCAGACTCACCTGCTGAGTGTAATCTGTCTCCGTTAAGATTAAGCCAAATTCAGATTTGCACAGAGTTCATAGTAGAGGAGATATCTCGTTAAGTGTGTATTCAGAATCTGAAGAGAAACCACTAAGGCCCTTAAACACAGCCCTCGAATCTCATAATTCGCTGGTGTCTGTATTATGGCTACACGCAAGACAGACCTTTCTCGATGAAGACACGCGAAAAACCGACAACGTGCCATAAACCATGACGGTCTCCAAAAAAAAAAAAAAAAGGGGCCATCAAAGCACGTCGAGGGCCCTTTGCCAAGGCATGGATTCAAAACCGAGCCGAGAATAGAACGGGGCAGTAAATCAACGGGAATCCTTTTTTTTTCCTCCCGGGTTCTGGTCCGCATATCTAACTGGGACGTGTTGTTTTTTCTCAAGATGGAGGACTTGCAGGGTAGAGGAAGAGGAAGAGAAGGCGGAGTGTGTGTGTGTGTGTGTGTGTGTGTGTAAGGAGGTGGGAGGAGGAGGGGGGGGGGGTTGATTGGGAAGAAGAAGGAAGGAAAAAGGAGGTGGAGGGCAGGCGGGCGAGCGGGACAGTGACATTCACGCGTTGCGACGTGGCGACACTGACGAGGTGTCCTCCCCGCCGCTCGGCCAAGCTGTTATCGCAGTCGGCCGCCGTTTCCAGGTCGCAACCCTCAGCGGCACCGGCATTATTGGGTCGCGGCTTGGCGCCACAGCCCAAACCCCGGCGTGGGCCGGCGATGCCATTGTCCGACGGTGAAGCGTGGCTTTGGAGATACTGAACACACACACACACATATACAATAACACAAACACAGGCCCACTGATCCGCCCTGGCAACCTCCCTAGCAACCATCTGTCCTGCTCTGCCAATGCTCGGGCTCGGGCACAGCTAGCGGCGGGCATGCCTTGACACGTCTGAGTTAATGGGACAAAACGGAGAGAGCACAAGAGGACAAAGGGACTCACGTATGAAAGAGTGTCGCCAGCAGAGAGAGGTGAAGAGAGGAATGAGTGGAAGTAAAGAGAAATACTTTCTACTTCAAAACCCATCGAGGAAAAACTTCTATTGGCCTTGTTCTTTCAAAACACAGTCCTGGAATCCTGGATAATGTTAGTTTGTACATTATTTATATCTATTATAGGCTTAAGACACATGTTCATTGGGACGTAAACACATGAAAATCAATAAGATACATCAAAAAAAGGATTAAAAAAATCATATCACCACATGAGACGACCCATTTTTTGGACTGTATCAATGTAAATTAGCTGCTGGACAATGTTGGACACATTCCTTATACATCATCTCATTTTCGAAATTGTGTTTAACAGAAAGAAATTGTCCTTTACTTGAAAGAAACGATGGCAGGATCATTCTCTATCTTGCTTCTTTCTGTATTCAGCACCTTACCCCTTCAACACAATTACTCATCTCACCTAATCAGTTATCTTGTCATTGCATCGCCGGCTATTACCATCACAACCGACAACAAACCTGTTGCTGACAAAGACGTCGCTGTTTTTTCTGAAGACGCATAAAGGTTGGGTTTTTTTTTTTTCTGAATGAGCATCATGTTCGGTCGACATTGAGCAGCGTTCTGAAAGGAACTCGGAACACAGAATCTGACGGGTTCTGATTTCTTAGTTGAACTTTTTGTAGACTCCCGTTGTCGATTGGCATTGTGATTTTCTACTTGGGGCGCTTTCGGGGACGCTGACGCCCCTGGAGGTCAACGTGTCGGGGGAGTGACGGTTTGCTTCCTGACGCTATAGACTTGTGGTGGGGTTAGGCGGGGCTGGTGGGGGCGGGGCAGGGGGCCGGGTGCGACGCCGTATCACAAGCAGATACGTCTTCCCGCCTGTCGAACGCTCTGGCTTGTATTGCCTTATCAGCGCCGTGCCAAAAGGCCTCCGAAACAGTGAATCGGTGACCTTGCATCTTCCCACCCCCCCAGAAAATGTCTTCTTTAACATGCAAACACTCCGCCTTTGTAAACACAAATCAATTCCCCGCCCCTCCACCCCTCTAGCGCCCAAAACCCCGGGCCCATCTAAGAAGCAGACGGGAGCCTCAGACAACTCATGATGGAGCCTCTTTTGATTGCAACCGAGTTCGGTGGCATTCGATCTGTTTCTCTCTCCTGACCCGATCTGTCTCATACAAAGCAAGCTTAAACAACACACCTTTTTAAAAGAAGTGTGCTATAAAGAAAAAGAGCGCTCTTTGCAGAACAAATTCTAGGGAGTTCTAGAGGATAAGCTGATATGTAACTGCGCATATCTACAGAAATAAACCGTGATGTAGAGACGGACCTGTTTTCTTCCGTCTCACAAAAAAAAAAAAAATCTGTTTACCCTGAGAAATCCCTCATGAACAAGCGAGTCAAAAGTAGAGCAAAGAGAGCGCGCCACCACCCCCCCTGGGTTGCGCAGGCTGTGAGATCAAGCGCTCATCGTTTCCCCAGAGTTCGGGTTTAGCTCACGTCTTTTATTTACTTCCTCTGAAGGGTTCGAGCCACGAGGGCGGCTGGATAAAGAAGGGGAAAAGAGCGATCGACTCGAGGATATATGATGAATGTAGCAGATGAAAATGAGGGGGAATCCTGCGCCATGCCAACTCTGTGCTACCCCCCCCTTCTTCTTTTCCCTTCCCTCTCTTTCTTTCACCATCTTGCACTTTCAAAGAGCCGAGAGGCCATAGCGAAAGTGAATGAACCATGACCGCAGGCAGATGCTCCCCACATCTCTCCCTCTTCTCGCCGTGCCCTTCCCACTTTACACCCTCCGTTTCCCACCACTAGCTTGACACTGCTGCTCCGACGAGGCACACCATTCAGTTTGTTCGTTTTATTTGACTGTAACTCAAAGTGGACTTGAGACTTGCGAGGTAAAAATTCCTGTTCCTACGCTCTCAGTATTTGAATGGTATATATAGTTTTGGGGTACAGATGAAACATGGACGTGCATTTAACGTTCCCCTACTTCATATTTCAACCCGTAACATGTTTTTTAAAACGGTCATTTTTTGTTGTATGCAGCAGTAAAGTTTTACGTTTTGTTACAGTGCAATTTTGAGTGAATGCCATTTGTTAATTTCTCTGAATTCCCTCTGGGCACTTGAAGGCCAAATGAGCACAGATGGGACATTTTCAGCCGTTTGGAACAGTTCATTTGACTGATTTGGATTCAGAATTATTGTTTCACACTCTACTTAGCACACTTGTGAGAATATTGCGGAACTTTTTTATTGAATAAATATTAAAAATTCGTGGACGCCTTAGAAAGTAACAGAATAAACTAAGTTTCAGTTCAAGTTAAGTCACTGTAACAGCTTTTTTTATTTTTATAAATCACTACAGATATAATCTACAGTACAATGATATTTTGAACAGTTGACCCACCTTACATGAATTACCTTAAACACATTGTAATTTATTTTTTTTGATAAACTACTGTAAGGTGCGCAATGAAATTTAAAAGTTTGTAAATGGCTCAATGTTGACATGCATGAATAAATTATGCAACTTCTTGGTTATTGAAAACTACAATGTATCACCAACAAGATAAACTGGGTAATTTGACATATACGTTTTTTTAACCTAACAACAAAATACATTTCTATTTTCTCCTTTTGGCGACATTTGCAAAGCCAGTTTTTAACTTGAAAATTTTAATAAGAAAGTGTAAACTAAACTTTATAGGGTTACCCATCACTTTTAGCCTTTAACATTGGATTATTTTGGCGTGATCAAAACACAATACATTTTTTTTTACTCATTGTAAGAGACCAATACTTCACGTTCTCTCTCCCACAGATAATCAGAAGCACATTTACTGGGCCTGTACTGTCAAATGCGGCATGTACAGTTTGTAGCAGAGGTGTTCACACAGAGCAAGAAGTAGCTGTTTGATATTTATTTAGTGGAAATATTGCTCATGAACGCCAACACCTTGTCAAAAAAAATTCTGTTTTTACTCTGTGGAGGAAGGCTCTTTGTGATGTTTAGATGTTTTTATAATCTGCTTATGTATAAATAAATAATAGCTTCATGTTACACCCAACCTGCAATTTTTCAGAACTGATCCTATCACAAATTCTGCAAAAATTGTGTCAGTAGTACAAAATAAGTTTTATTCAAAGTGTGTGTGTATGTGTGTGTTGACCATGACCACATCTCTGAAAGCAGGAATCGGGCCAATCACTGGCAAGCAACAGGGGCAACGAAGCGACTCAAAATCCACTCTCCTGACTCTCAATAGGTCTCTACTGCCGAGCCAACAACACTGCCTCATCACCCCCCGCTCTGCCAAAAACAATGTTTGTGGGTTTTGCCGGAAGAACTTCTATTCCAAGACACTGTTTGGAATTAGAAGCACCGCCTGAGCGGATAAAAACGTTAGCGTTTTGGCAACCTGGGACTCAAATTACACATTTTCTTTTTCAATAAAAACACAAAATCTGGGTCCGCATTTCCTCAGATTTATCTTTATTACCAACGCCAAGAAGGTCATGTTGTGGTTTGTTTGTCTTGTTTGTCTGCAGGATTACAGAAAAACTGCTGGCCCGATTTTCATGAAACTTGGTGGAAGGGTGTAGCATGGGCCAAGCTAGGACCCATTATGGGGTGAAACACCAGGTGGAAATAAATAATTTTTCACTTTTGTTAAGATAGGGCGTTGGCCTTGGCAAATGTCTACCTTCTAGTCATTGTTGTGACCATATTATTTCTACTACGTGGGTGCCAGAATGGGAATTGTCACATACTGTATGACGATAAAGGTCTAGACTGTAAACATGTTCACATAATAGTCCAAATCAAACACTTCAAGTCAACAAGCAACAAGCAATGTTAAGTTACTTTGTTTTTCATGTGGACATCATGTTGCTCTCATCTGTTAATGCCATATAAATGTCGCTGGTGTGTTTTGTATTGTCATTGTATGGTGGCAATATGAATAGTCCAAAAAGCTTATGTGATAAGGAAGCTCATGGGGATTCAAATAAACAAACAAAAATAAACATATTCTGGTTTCCGGTCCTCAAATGTGAGGATTTTCTATGTTTTACATCTCAGTGAATGAAAACACAAAAAGGGCTCTTCTTCACTACTACCAAGCAGTTAATCAATTATTTAAATATAATTAAAAAAGAATCAACAGATTTATCGATACTCAAAGTGAGCGTTAGCAGTCCTATTGCGGGTACAATTTGCCCCTGATACTCGCCAATTGGTGATGGTTGAATAAAATCTATTTTTAGAGATACATTTACAAATGGGAAACATGCACAAATTATGTATTCCTGTGGAAGTAGTTGGGAAAACCAAGGAATCTTAAATAATTTGTTTATACTATGTGAATAAAAAGGAGAATATATTCTCCTTTTTGACATGAAATCAACAGGGTTTTATGGTACTCCACTCATGGAGTTTTAAAAATACTATCAATAAAAAAAAGATTGGCTTAAAGCTAAACTACAGATGCACAAAAAAGTCCCATATGCATTACACTTTTTTTCCATTTCAAATGCAGCGCAGCCTTTAGAGGCAACAGTTTGAAAGCACACTGATATGGTTTTACTAAATCACAACTACACACACGCACACACACAGTAGTGTGAAAGACATGATATGGTATAATCCCTCCATAGAAAAAAAAAGTGGTCAGAAATCCGTCCTCGACCAAATAATTCTGTAAATTGAAACTACTCCATTCCCTTGATGTGTACGGCACGTTATTGCTCGAAACAACTTCTCTGTTTGGAGGAGGAGAGAAGGCTCATTCCTCTCTCTCTCTTTCTCTCAGTAAAGAATATCCTGATAAAAAGGTAGAGCAGATGAGGGGGGGTAGGCGAGGTGATACGGCGCACAGTGAAATTTCATTTCCTGCCTTGTACGCAGAAAATAGTATCAGCTGGGAAAAACCTGGCCGAGAGATGGGAGATTTACCCCTCCGAACATTGATAACCATTTGTTCATTTCCTGACAACAACAGGGAGGGGAAAAAAGAAAAAAATAATGCACGAGGCTCCTGTGAAATGGAATAGCTTGAGCTTTCCCTCTCTTCTTTCTCGTTTTGTTCTGCGCAGGAACGGGAGTCTATTCCGTCGGCCAACACGCAGCGGTGCTCCCTAATCATATAATCAGTTATTATTGGAGGGAGTGCTGAGAGAACGAAAAAAAAAAAAAAGAGAGAGAAGGGGTCTGCGGTCAAATTCTCCCGCTCCCCGCCAGTTTTTTTTTTTGTTGCAGGATTTGCATTTTAATGGAAGGCTTTTATAGACTTCTCGGTGGCGTTCGCGGCACCACAAGTGGCATCATTAAGTGAACTAAGCCGGATTAGAGGCGATGCCGAGGTCAGATACCCATACGGCGTAACAGAACCGAAGCTTTCTCCTCCAGGATTAGACAGAGAGACCGAGAGACGGAGGCGCAGGAGGAGGGGAGGGAGTGGTTTTTTTTGTAGGGACAGAGAGGAAGAGAGGAGAACAGCTAGAGTGATAAAAAAAAAGAAAAAGCAGGAGCAGTGGAAAGAGAGGGAGACATGAAGGGGAAAGAGGAGAGACGGGCCGCGGCGAGGTGATGAATTGCTTGTAAAGTGGCTCCTCTTCAGCTCGAGGGGCCTCTCGGGCTCCCTGTTTTTTTGGCTCCGGTTCCAGTTTAGGTGATATAAAGCACAAACCTGGAACAGAACAGTGTTTGCAAACACTTCTGGGCAACCAGAGAGGTGATAGGACCGTCACAGAAAACCTAATTTTGCCCTCCTGAATCAGTCAATGAAGCCTTAATTGGCATCTAAATAAAATATTTAGTTGTTAGTTGGGACACATATATTCTAGATATTCAATTATATTTGACAATCCTGAGCGATCGTGTGCATTGATTTAGAGCTTATTGACCAAAGAGTCAAAAGTCGGACAGTTTCAGAAATGTAGGACCAAATACTCAAAAAAGGGGCTGCTGCTACAAACTGAAACATGGAATCCGACAAATCTGAACAAGACAGCCAAGACTACGCAGTTTGACTAAATCATGAAATAAATATTGATTCTAAAATCTAAAAATGAACAGCCGGCTTTGATCGTGCCTTTGATTTTACAAGACGCAACATATTCCTACTTTGCGTCATCGCGCTTTGGTTAGCGCCTTTTCACGCGCCTAAAAATGTACATCGTACTCTCTCTGTCCTCCAGAGCCCTGGCGAAAAAACAGAAAAAAAAGTATCAACTGTTAGCTTAGCATCACTGAAACTCTCTCAACTGTTCTGCTGTCTTGTTTTCCAATTAACCTTTCCGGGGGTCCAACCTTTGCATGGAAAGACATGGATCAATGCCCACGATGATAAGCATCTGCAGAGCGCCTATAACCCGACTGGAAAAAAAGAGGGTTTTTTGTAAAAAGGCTGTGTCAATATTAACCGGCGGCAAACACCGGTTCGATGCGTGCCAGGTGCACATTGTGAAGGGGAGGTCGCTGGAGCGTTTCGGGGAAAAGCGTCGAAAAACGTTGAGGTGTAGGTTGGGATTGACGTTAAAAAATGGCTAGAAATAGAAAGTAGCCATGGCGTCCAAGTTTGTGTCCGCTCAGTGTCCTCACATTGTCATTTAAACAACACAATGTGTGAGAAGACTAAAGAGGTAGCAATAATCTGGGGGAACCACACACAGTGGGGACAAAGTCAGTGACAAATTTGGCAAAAATTTATGTGAGGGTTCGTTTAATTTGTCAGAAAGTTGAAGTCGCATTCCCATAAGTGGCTGCAAATGATGGAAAATAAGAGGTCACTTAAGGTCACATGAGAAACACGAAGAATGTGATCTCAGAGGAAAGGCAGCGTTATAGTAACACTAGATGTGCTTTTGTCAGACATCAGAAAAAATATACCAGTGCACAAACTACCCAGATGTTGTTTTTGTTTGTATGAAAGTGTGTGTGTGCGTATAGTTCATGAACCTAACACGGCGTGCTGTGCGGAGATGAGCGGCCCCGTCACTCAGCGTGCATCAGGCCGTAGAGGTCACACCCCGACAGTTGCGGGAAGAAGAGATTATGTGTGTGTGTGTGTGTGCGTGTGTGTTTCTAAAAAGGCAGAGATTATGCATTGTGATATCGAACGTGGGTTAACGTAGCGGACGGTGTTTGCATACGGGTTTCCAGCTTTTAATCCCCGCGCACGCTGAGTCCTCGCCGGCTGATTTGGCACTTTTTCAGAGTATTAGGCCACCAAGCGAGGAGGCTTTGTTTACCCGACAGACGAGTCGTCGTGTTGTGATGAAATCCCTGCAAGCTTCCTTTTTTCCCACTTACACCTCTTGTGCGGGAATTATTCTTTTTACTTCGGTTTACCTCAGCGACCTTGAACCCTGGTCTCGAAAGAGACGTGGTCTTAAACGCAGTGTGGGGACACATAAAAGATTAAAAGCCATGTATAAAGGTAATGCACAGCTGAACATTTAAATCCAGAAAGATTGCAGTTGCTCATGAATAAACAAAAGCAAAGACAGGTTGTACATTTATATTATTTGTATCAGTATTTTGTTTATGGGAACATTTTTGATGTTTGATGATGCAATGTTAAATGTGTTCGTCATGGCAACAGGAAGTCTCAAACTTCGTAAAACTAAGGCTGGGTTCATGCGTAAACACTTAATTATCGGTTAAAGTCGCAACAGCTTAGGTCATTTAATATGAGAGATTCTAATACTTTCATTCTCAGGGATTTGAAGTAGGTGGGACTCAGTTGGAAAAATATGTGATGTCACGTACCTCTGTGAACCAATCAGGATTTAGTAATGAATTTACTATCTATTTCAGATTTAATTAAGATTTAAAATCATGCTTTCAGACTTGAACTATTACAGCCAATAGTAGCCAGAAGGAAAAGCTCCAACGTCTCTTAATTCTAGCTTTTTCTGGAGCTTTTACCCACAACTCATGTTCTTCCTCTGCGGCTTAAGAATGCTTTGTTGTCATCACGTGACGTCAGTATGGCACTTCAGTCGCGTGATAACAGTTTTGTCGAATGGGTGGAAGATCCGAACCCATAAGTGAGAGACGCGGCTGAAAGCTCCGGAAACAGCTAGTAAGAGGTTCTTGAGTCAAGGGGATTTTTCAGTAAAAAAATTCAGTTAGAACCTTCCTCAATTATTAGTTAAAAGTTAATCTCTGCCTCCTTAGTATTTTAGTCAAATTAGCATTTTCACACTTCTGTTCCATAAAGGTCGTGTTTATCCGTCCTGTAACAACTACGCGCTGTTGACAAAGATTGCAAATTTCATCAACAAACTTAAACACTTTACACTCGGCTCATCGCATTTTTTATTCATATTCGTAATGCTGTAGAGATGAACACATGTATGGAGCCCGTTTTTGTAACAACATTAAACAAAAAAAATCACAAAAAGTACTTAGTGGGGAAATTAACTAAAGGGATTAAATAATAGATTCAAATCAATAGGAAAAACACGGCTTCACAGCTGCTTTGATTAATGGTCTCTCCTGGAATGATAAATTAAAGCTGAAAACTTTCCGTACACATTATTAACCCCCCATCTTCTAACTCATTTCAAAAGCTGCAGGCTTATTTCCCATTATGTTGATAATGCAGGCATGGTTTGCCAAAACTCTTTGTGCTAATTGTGTGTTGGTTCAAAAAGCCATTTTCTGTTAGAGTGCACAAATCCATTATGGCCTATTCCTTAGCGCCGGATAATGGGGATTGAATTAATGCGGGGGGTGGGGGGCTAAAACATGTGGCCCGGGACTCCTGAAGATATGATTGATCATCTTATTGCTGGCTATTCAACCGCTTTGGTTGTGTTAATCGATACCATTACCTCCTCCGGATTAAACAGCGGCCTGCTAACGAACCCCGACCTGAAGAAAGAAAGACGTTGGAATGGCTCCAGATGCTTTAACTGGTTATCATAGGCTTCATTCAAACCATTACTTTAACTGCTAGTTAAACTCTCCACTGACTTTTGGTGAGCTACTCTCATAACCCAACACACAAACTGATTCAAATATTAAACTTAAAAAGGTATCATCCTCTATATATTCATCATATCAAACCATTACCTTTGTTATGACTGGTATTTATTGTGCTACAGCAGTTAAACTCTTTTGCAGTACTGCTTTACCTCTATGTAGTCATTTGCATTGTCAGTGGCGGAGTCCGCCATTCCCGCACTTGATTTGGAGTGCGAGGGATTCGCACACTCCCAACTCGCCACATACGGACATTTGGCGTCGCTTTGTAAAAGGCACCTGGTACCATTTAAGCTATTTTTTTACGTGCAAAGGTAACAGATAGACTTGGTGGATAGCGCAATGAATTGAAACAAAACTACTCTGTTAGGTTGAGTAAAAGATCATGGTTTGGGTTCGAATAAGTTAATACTTCATTTAAGTTATTTACTCAAAGTCACTGAAAGGAACTTTCATTTTGTGGTGATTTTGTCGGCCCCTGTGGACGAAAGTGGTAGTGTTTCTGAGTACCAGAGTCTTTTTTAGAAAACCTACTGCAGCAGGGGTTTTGACAGTCTGCTCTGCACCGTCCTGGTTCTGGTTCTCCCGTGCCTCCCATCCCTCCAGCTGGTCCATCAATTTGGCCCGGTACTGTTTCATAACAAGTAAAAATGTCCTCACAGTGACGTCAAGTTCAGTATGTAACGTACGTGACGTGAGTGAAGTAAGTTACGCAAGTTAACTTAGTTAAATAAGTCATTTCCACTTTTGGTTTAACACGGTTAACAAACAACGGTCGTGTGAGTCAAATCATGAATCTCATGTTTCTATTTTTCCACTAATCTTCTTCATGTACTAATCGAAATGAATGTATCTGCATGTAGCAATTGAATAAAAAGCCAAGTGTAAGTGCCTCCATCAGATTACACTGCAGGTGCGCTGATTGTTACCCACTGAGCTATCCCGATCATGATTGCAGAGGGTATTGTGAGGATGTGGCCCCTCTTCGTGTTTGCGTCTTCACTGCCAACTTAAGTCACAGCCAAGTGATCGGCAACAAATGACTGAAGGAGAAGAGCCAAGCAAAACAACAAACAGACAAACAATTCATTAAACTGCACGCCCAATGAATGACGATCACCTCGCATTGTGTGCTTTCCTTTTGAGCTGAAAGAAAATGATGAACAAAAAGAGGACTTGGCGTTGAGGAATGGAGCTATTGAAAGGTAGAGGAGGAGGTGTATCTGGGGTTAGACGGCAGGTCGGGGTTCGAAGCGGGAAGGCTGAGAGGTGGTGGCTAATCTGCTGCGGGATGATGGGAGATAAACGCGACGCCTCCTAGGGAGCGGATGTTGAACCCAGATGGACACGGAGCTAAACAGACGGTGACACTGTAAAAAATGTCTCGTAATCTTGTTTCTTTATTTGACCATTTCCAATCAAATTTTCAATGCTTTTCCCCTTAAAATTTTAATCAAAATAAAAGTATTTGCAATGATGCAGAGTTAAGACTCTTATTCTCTCAAAGCTAAGACTACAATTCCCAGCAATCCAGTTGCTCTCTGTCACAAACAGCATCTTTGCCCCTTCCTTTTCTGTATATTTGTTCCACCAGCTTGTTCCAGAAACTTTGAAAGCTTCATTTCTGCTCTTTTTGGCAACAATGCGAAACCAAAACATTTCTCAAAAAAATGCCAGGTAAAACCTGACAAGTTTCCCGGTCTCTCGTTGTCTGTGCTACGATTATATTGGATTATATTCGCAACAAAAAAACAAAACAGTAATGATGTATCTATGTTAAATTGTCACAAAAGCTGAACATATTTAGAAGGCTGAGATTCAAGACTTAATACTAAAAGACTTGAAGTGAAGGAGGCTTTTGCAGTGAATGGGAGAAAGGGGACAGGAGGGCGCGGGGGGAGAGCGGAGACATCAGATCGCCTGTCCCGGACTGCTCGGATGTGTCATCTCGCACTAATAACCCTCATCTGATCGGAATCTCTCTCTTGTTTTGTCCTGTTTTTTTCTCCCCCTCTGTCCCCTCTCTCCTCGCATCCACCTCTTCGCCTCACCTCCTTTCATACGTCTCCTCCCCCCTTCTCCATCCTCCTCTCCTCTCTAATTAGACCTTATCTGAACCCCCACATTCGCTGGTTTTCTTTTTATCTGTCTAATTATGTCGCCGCTCACCTATGGAGGGAGTAAGGGAAGCCCTGTGGCATGCTGGGAAGACGATTCTTCTGCGTTGCTCTCCTGTGTGATGCCCTCTTGACTTTTACACACGCTGTCTCCCCCCATACACACACACACACACACACACACACACACATACGCATGAAGACAAGCAGAATGTCCCCACCCTCTTTTTCAATTCAGTCACCTTTTCAGCGTCAAACGGGGGCCCTTTGAGCGGGAGGCCCCGGCCCCCGAGTCCCCCGAACAGCCAGGCTCGCCGATAAAACTCCCCAGACACTCCTCCATTATGGAGCAATGATAGGAGGTGGCTGCCTGGAGTCATGCACACAAATACGCACACACACTCTCAGCGTCCTCATAGGGAAGCCGTACAGATACACACTCATACAAGAATCACACAAATGCTGCGAACACATAAAGGAATTCACACACACACACACACACACACACACACACACACACACACACACACACACACACACACACACACACACACACACACACACACACACACACACACACACACACACACACACACACACACACACACACACACACACACACACACACACACACACACACACCTTCCTTATCAACCTTTTTCAGTAACCACTGCGTGAGCCGCATGTGCTCTTTCTGAAACATAATCCTTTAAGAATCCAGCCGTCATTGATGGAATATTTTAGAATACAGGCTGCTCATGATGTATCAGAAAAAGCAGGCCTGTCTGCTAAAAAAAATGACATTCCCCTACGACGAAACCGCAGTGGGAATGATGTTTTGAGGGAAATGTATTTTGGAGTGGATTATGTTTGCTTTTTGAGGTAGCACATAAAAGTTTTAAATGAGCCCGCGGAAATCCACTGAGGGAGGAGTTTGGGTCAAAAAACACAGTGCTTTCACCCAGCAGACGGCTGTTCGTGTCCCTGTGAACCAAGTACTTTTGTTAACTAAACATTACCAGTTCTGTGATCTAAATATAACAAGTAATTTCGTTGACTGAACATAGTAGTAGTTTAGTTGACTAAACAAAACCAGGTACTTTTGTTGCTTTAACATATTATAGTAGTTTTGTTGCTTTACATGACAAAGTATTCGCTTTGTTGACTAAACATAACCAAGTACTTTTGTTGCATTTTTGTTTTGTATTGTTTCGATTCCGTTTTAAGCCAAACCTTGATGTTTTTTATTAAACCTACCAAGTAGTTTTGTTGCGTAAACCAAGAACACCAAGTACTTTTGTAGCGTTTTTTGTTTTGTTGTGTTTTATTTCACAGTTAACAGTGTGTTTCAAACGGTTTAAAACTGCGACAATAATCTGGAAGCTAAAAACATTTTCCTTGAACATAATCGAGACAGCAGTTTAGTTGTATGTTAATGTAACTTTGTAGGAGACAATAAAAACACATGATATTACAAAGTAGTGGTTTTCAGGCCCCGCCCTCAGCTGTGTCATCTAAGGAACGATTTACACTTGGCACAAGAGGTGGGTGTAATAAACTGCTTTTAACGATTATTATTAATGGTGGGATGGTAGCGGCATTACAAGGTATAATAACTCTGTTTAGGTACTGAGGAGACAGAGGTGAAATAAACTATGTTGACTTTACTCAAGCACTGTTCTTAGGAAAAGTATTTCTATTTTTTTCTATCTTTTACGTTTTACTGCACCATATTTGGTTTTCTAAAAAAAAGCTGCTTACATTTAAGCGTATGTAAGATGAGGAAAAGGCAGCAAATTCAAGTGGAAACCTCAAATATTTGGCTTTTTTGCATAAATGTATGACTTAAGAGATTAATAGCGTTCAGCCATGCAGGAGGAAGAAAAATGAGTGCTGATTATTTTCCTCACTGATTAATCAACTTATCTTTTCAGCTCCAAAAGAGATAAAAATGTGTTATTCTTGTAAGATAAAGAAAAATCATAATTATAAATTGAACTAGTTATAATAAGTAGGTGCATCACATGTGTATTTGGGTTTAAATTCATCAATAAAGCGTGTTCCATGTACTTCAGGGAGCTGAGGATTAGGCCCCCCACTATGTAAAGGTTAACAGATAAAACTTCCTAAAGGGTTCCTGTGGCACTCGTCACAGTGGGGCGTTTCACAGACAAGCCGGAGTGGAGCCTGTCAGGGTCAAACTGCTGCAAAGGCTGCTGACGGTGAGGGGGGATCATCTGGAAGTGTGTGTGTGCTAGGACCTGCAAGGGCGATAACCCCAACACGGATGGCCCTTCCCTATCTGCCTACTTGATCCCAGCAAACACACACACACACACACACACACACACACGCAGTGCGTACAATATGTGATTTTAATGAACCTAATCTCCAGGATCACCAGGTCTCTGAGCCGGGAAATTAACGAGAGCAGGTTAAACACACACACACACACACGGAAGGTTCAGTGAAACCTCTTTCAAATTATGTGTGTGTGTGTGTGTGTGTGTGTGTGTGTGTGTGTGTGTGTGTGTGTGTGTGTGTGTGTGTGTGTGTGTGTATAGGGGTGAAATTGGTTTTCCTCAGGATTAAAGGATTAAAAAGGCTGTTAGTTCCTCAAAGTACTCCAAATGCCCCCTCAGTATTCATTACAGCCGATACAAAAGGGCAGAGAGGAGCTCATAATGGCCCCGACCTTCTAATCATTTCAAGCAGGGCCCGCTGCTCATCTCTCACACACACACACACACACACAAACACACACATTATTATCATTATCCACGCTATTAGCATGAGATAAGAACTGTCTGTAATTTTCTTTTTTTATGTATTATTAAGGAAACTGTGGTGGAAAATTCTTTTTTTTAATATTAATATTAGAACAAATACGCTCGCAACTCACTTCTGTAAGAGTCAACTTTTCTTGATGGTTCCATGATGCCAACAGGTCCGGTGTGAGGTCTGGAATATTGTAGATAATAAATCAATATCTGTTTGCCCCCTTTAGCCCCCCACCACCATGGAAAAACTGTCCCCTTCAAGAGAGGAGGGAGGGACAGGGAGGGACAGGGAGGGACAGGGAGGGGGGATTAATTGAAAGTGATTGAGAGCATTTCTCCCCGTGCCCTTTTTCACCCAGCGGGTAGCCACTTGTTCGCTGACAGCAAACGGAGAGATTTGGTTTACATTGTGTTTTGCTGTGTGTGTGTGTGTGTGTGTGTGTGTGTGTGTGTGTGTGTGTGTGTGTGTGTGTGTGTGTGTGTGTGTGTGTGTGGAGGCCTAACAAGGCTGAAATTGATGCCATTTTTTTTTGGGGGGGGGGGGAGTCATTTTTTTGATGGTTTCTGACATTCGGCTCCAGAAATTGCTGCATCGGATGTAGGAAAAGGTCAAAGTCAAGGACGAGCGGCCGGGAGAGACCAAAGGACGGGATAAAGACAAAAGAGGAGACAAGGAGACAACGGGAAAGGAAAAACAACAAGTTTTTGCAGTCAAACATCACATCAGTGTTTTCCCAAAATTAGTTTGCACCCTCTCTTCTTTTTAGAAATCGGAAATATTACCGTCACGCAACTCAGCTTCTCCTTTATTTGCAAAAAAAAGAAGAAAAAAAGAAAGATACAGGGAGCAAGGGAATTAAAAAAACGGCCCATTAGCAGGTTATCACCAAACGCCGGTCGCTCTACATTCCCCTACTCAATGGTTTTACTGTCTTCAGTTTGTGTTTTTTTATATTTTTCTTCACAGGCACTACTCACTCATAAAACACCCCATCAGCTACTGCAGGAGACAGGAAACTATTACGTGCACGTCGTTTTTCTTCACTGCTGGCACACTGTAGTAATCACACTCACACACCCTCCCCCTCGCCCCCCCATTCAGAATCACATATGCCTCCTCCCGTATAGTCTTCCTTCTGCACAAGCGCTAGAGGAAAAAACTCCTGACAAAACAAATGCAGCGGCTCCTCAGCTCGTATTTCTTTTTTCTTCCCCCAGCTCTTCTTTATTTCCAGTCATCATTTCAAGGTGGAGGTGGTGGTGGTGGTGGTGGTGGTGGTTGTCACATCTATTGTCTTGGTGCACAACTGCTGCTCTGGATTCTGGTTATCTATTTTTTTTTTCTTTTCTCATATTTATTTTGTATTGCTCTGGATACGAGAGTCAGCTAAACGAGCAAACTGCCTTTGTGCAAGTCAGCGTTTCTCCAAGTCAGCTCCCCAGGCCTGTTTCATTGCTTTATTTTTTATTTTTTGGGGTGGATTGAAGTTTTACTTCTATAAACAGAAAAATACTTTATTTTGGCCTATGAAGATAGGCCAAAATAAAGTATGAAATAAATAAACCGTGAGCTTCAACCACGAGAGATATTTACCCCAAAAAAACAACAATTTGATTAAAAGATTGCTTCTTTTTCTCTTCCTTTCGGTCTCTTAAAGGGGCACTACACCAATTTTACGAATGAAGTCCAGTTTACACCTCAGAGAAGTGACTACTTAGCCTGTAAAAACTGTAGTCATGTCTAGGGAGCTTTCTAAAAACCTGAGTATAAATTATCTGATGATGTGTACTGAAAAACGTTATTGAGTTGCATCATGGGAAATGTAGGAGCCGTTTTTTTTGGCTACAGGTCAGGATATCTAAGCCGCTGCTGCTTTAATTTTCACCATTCTTTTTGCATTCTGTGTTTTGTGTTGAAATATGAAGTTTCTTGCTTTTTTAATAAAATATCTTCAGCAGTTTTTGCATCAATCCATAGATTTCTACGTCGCCTATCAATTTCTCTCCTTCCCTTTGTACCTGAACCCTCTTTCTTCTCACCGTCGCGTTGGTCACCTCACTCCTTCTTCCCTTTCCCCTTCTTGTTTCTGCTAAACTTGGCTGCATTTAAAATCCTAATGCTCCCGTCAGCAGACCCGCAGGTCGATGGCTGTTGGCGTTCACTTGAGCCTCAGCTAATCAGGTGTGATTAGTGTTGGTTTAATTCACTGTGCATGTTTGGATGTGTGTGTCGGCCTGCCATTACTCTGATCTTTATTGATTTCCTGCTCGGCCGGCAGACGTCCAGGTGGACTCCCTCTGAGGGTTTCTGTCTCTCAAACGGACTATTTCAGAATCGCAGCCGTCTCCGCAGGAAAGACTTCGATCACGTGACAGGAAAACAAACTATGTACAAAAACGATACTTGTTTTCATTTCCATTTCTCTTTCTCTTTTCTGGTCTGTCTCTATATTCTGCACCCAGTCTCGATGTTTTGCATTATCCCCGCAGTCCGTCTGTGGTTTTTTGAAGTGTCAGAGGAGGCATGGTACCCTGGACCTCCGAGGCAGGAGCATCCCAGAGGTTATGAGGATGTCGACACAGCAAATCACAGTCTGATGGCATTCCCATATGCTCCCAGCTGACCGGGACGGTCCATTCCAGACTGTTCATGAGCTCGGCCCGACGGTGTTTCCTAATAACTCTTTGGATTGGTTTAAACCCAGTTAAGGATGACCAGGTGGTTCCATTTTGCCACATTAAACTCTTTGTCTTTTTTATAATTGATGGAGCATTAAATTATATTTAACATATATAGGCCCCATATAAAAATCATGCATTATTGTGTTACACCTCACTGGGGATATGCACTATATAAAAGTCTATATTCTAAGTTACCAACATTTTTTTATTTGACATTTTGCACATGCACCAGAAAATATGTAAAAACTTGTCATTATATGCCATTTAAGTTTTTAAAATTAGAAGTAAAATGGACGTATTTAGTTTGAATTCATGCAAGATGCAGGAACTCTGCTTCATTGGTATTTGCTGAGGTTTGAAAGTGCTAACCAGTTTACAATCTATCCATTTTATTTTCTCTCTTGACTGTGTGAAAAACGTGATTAACACTGTAATTCAACGATTGCATTTAGTTTAAAGGCAGATTTCACTGCTGCGTTTCTACGTCTGCTAAATCAGTCATTTCAAGGCTGTTAGTGGAAATGTTGTTAAACGCACAGCCAGTAATTTAATTTAAATTTAAACTTGAATACTTTATAATGTTGTGAATTAAAAGCTCAAATGTTTTTATGGTTGAAAAGTATATAATCCGCTTTAAAAGGGTAGCGTTTTCCCTTGGCACACCTGCCTTTTAATACTAAACTAAGTATTTAGATAAATCTGATTAAACTAAACTGTGTAGTTTCCCGTGTTTGAGCAGAAGTAACTACTTTCTCTGTTTGATGATATCAGTGTGTCTCTCACAGAAGGGGCCTCTGAGGATTCCCCTCTGAGGGCTGCGGATGATGCCGCTCTCTGCGGTTTGCATCTGCTGGTTTGATAATCCAGTGATTTCGCCGTCAGAGGGGGATTCTGGGAAGCGCAAACATGCAACAACACACAAACTCCTGGACTGTGACGGCAGCCATTGTTCCTCCCAAACAATGTCTTCACTTTGATGTCTGTGATGCTTGGCCGGCTAAAAGGGAAGTTTTCTTTTTGTTTTTTTCCAGTCTGTGCTTTCCCTCTCTTTTCTCCCCCCTCTCTCTCAGACTGCTGGGGAAACCAATAAAATGTGATAAAAATACTTTTATTCTCCACAAGGAGAGTACTTTATAGTTAATAACATATCAAATGGACTTTCTCCAATAAAAGAAAGGACTAAATATTTTATTATAAATGTACAACACTGCAAAGACACAAGTTCATATTCATGTGGGTAATGGGAAAAGTGACGCTTCTTAAGGTGAACAACTGCAACGATTTAAAAAAAATCATAAAAACTGACTTATTGCAAAGTAAGTCTGGCAAGGAGATTGGATTTTGGTGCTGCATTTTTGTCTGTAAATCAAAGACTTTTAATGCGTGATTTTTAATAAAAAATGCTATCCACAAACTTTCAGGGATTTCCAAGAATCCTTTATTAATAAACAAGACCATTTAACCCCCCAAAAATAAAAAAAATTGGATTATCTAATAAATCACATTTGTGAATAAATCACTGGCACTAAAACCATGTGGGCATGTTGTGTGTTGGTTCTCACATGGAGAGAGTGTTGGTTTTTTGTTTCACCAAAATGCCATTAAAAAGGCCCTTCAAAGGGCCGAGCCTTTAAAAAGGGGTTCGGTCATTGTGTTGCCGCCGAGGGCAACATGCTGGTTTTGAGTCCTGATTGACAGGTTCAATCCTCCAATGTGCTTCGGCACAAAAGGTGACAAGCAGAAAGGAAATTGGCTTTTGTCCCCGACTCTGAGCTACTTAACCTGCGCCTGATTTCTCATTTATTCAAACCTAAACTGACACAAACATGCATACGCAGAGTAAATACTGAAAGATGGTTTATTGCCTCGGTTGGGTTTTTTGTCTGCGAGCACTCCTTTTAATTTAAAGGTTTTTAAGTAGGATATAATTAATCCACTTGCAGTTTTAATTGTACGGTTTTCCTCCATTTTTAGATATAACTTAAATGCATCTGCAGTCATTTTTAATACCTTATGTTTTTGTTTTCTATTCACTTTATAAAAATAATTTATTCTATAAATGTTCTGCTATGAAAGTATGTTATATTATTTTAAGTGTAATTATACTCTTTCAATAAATGCTGTTTATGTGTTGTTTTATATTGTCTTCATTTATATTGTTTTTAGTTCATTTTATATTTTGTCTCTATGCGATTTTTGTCTTATTTAAAGCACTTTCAATTGCCTTAAAAACTGCTGTGCAAATAGACTTTACTGTTATTTTATTCTCTGACATATTTTTTACATTATAAAACGTTGTGTTCCCAGCAATAAAACAATCTATATAAAATATCTATATCATAAAAAAATAGATTTTTTCCTATAAAAAAAATAAATAATAATTATAATAATCAGAAGACAAGAGTTTCCACAGAAATAAGAATGTCAACCAGGCGTCCAGGAGTGGAGGCCTGCAGCTGCTCTCGGTTTGGCCTGTGCTGACTCTAAGCCAGGAGTTTTGTGCCCCCTTCTGGCAAAAAGTGACCAGCTGATAGACAGCTAGAAGCTTTTAATAAAGTGCTAATATCTTTTACCCAGGCACAGAAAAGGCCAACAACCACCAATGCACACAGAAAAATAGATTTCCACAACAAATTCATAAGCCCTTTAATAATACGGATGATAACTAATATGATCAAACACATGTTTATAAGATAATTTCTCTCAACAACCCTAAAAATATATCCTGTAATATAAAGAATATAAAACATTCTTAGTTTTCATACCAGCCTGCCAAGCTATGAGGAAATATTTTTTTAACCCTAACCCTTGCATATACCAGCTCAACGTTAACCCTTACCAGCACAAGAATAAACACACAAACACACACACACACACTAATAGGATTGTGTAGCGGAATGGACGCCATAACTCCGTCTCCATAACTTGTCACATTCATTTCCACAACAGATGCCGACTTCGCCCCTCTACCTTTCTGCTCCTCACACTCCATCTGTCTTTTTTCTTTCTCACTTTAACCTGCTTTCCTCCTCTTCCTCCTCCTCATCATCATCTCTGTCCGACTCTCCATCTCCCATCTTTCCTTCTCTATGTTCCCCCCTGCCCACTTCCCTTCCTCTCCTCCTCTACTTTTATTCTTTTGTCGTTCCCTTTCAATCCCTGTTCCCCTGGTCTTGACCCTCATTTCTCGTCACACTCCCCATTAATTTCCACAAAAGAGATGCTGACTTTGCAGTCGTTCAGCGGGGTGAGGCGGCATGGGATGTGTGTATATGTATGTACTGTATATGTGTGTGTGTGTGAGAGAGAGAGAGAGTGTGTCCATCGGAACAAGATTTTAACTGGTGGCAGAGAGGAGGAGACTCCGAGTCAAACTTTTATTGTGACTGATGGCTTCCTATTAAAAGTACCCTATCATCATGATGGAGAGAGACAAACAGAGAGAAGGGAGAAAGAGAAGGAGGAAGTGAAGGCCAAGAGAAGAGAGAGAGAGCGAGAGAAGGGGAAATAAAAAGAAAGAGCACATAAAAGAGACAGAAAGCAGGATTGTGAGAGAATGTAGAAATGAGATATGAGAGATGATAAAGAACAGAAATAAAACAAGGAGATCAGATGAAGAAAAAAAAAAGAAAAAGGCAGGTGGAGAATATTAGAGGAAGAGCAAAGATGAAAAGAGAGAAATGAGATGGAGAGATGGAGATTGTGAGACAAAAGAGAGGAGCGATGACAAAAAGGGGCAGAAGGAGGGAGAAAATGGGCTAGAAATAGATTGTTGTCCTCGTCACTGCCCAAATAGAACCAGATGACGGACAAAAAGAAGAAAAACAACCCGATTACATCTGAACCTCTGATGCAGAGAGGCTTCAATATCACTTGGAGAGAGGAAGAAAGTGTAGAGAGAGATTGCTGTTTTCTTTTGTTACTTTACCAAGACTTACATTTCAAGTGTGGAGACTACAGCTGCAGCTACAAATAATATGAAAAAGGAGACGAGGAACCTTTAATCTGCCTGTTAATCCTTTGGCTGCTTTAGAGACCTGCAGACGTTTAGGCCTTGATGGCACATGTTGGCATGTACCGCGAGTGAGTTAAGAGATGCACTGCCACATTCATTCTTGCTATTAGGTAAGGTTAGTTATTCATCATGAACAGTACCAGTGTAGGTGGTTTAAGGTCATTTGTGGCAGCTCTGAGTTACTGTGGAGGCTTTACGTGACCATCACAAACAAGACATTTTGGTGCTTTAAATGTGAAAAAAAAAAAAAAAAAAAAAAAGTGCCAAACCAATTCCATTCTCAGATTTGACACTTTAAAGTTTCTCTAAATATTAAATCGGGTGCTTTTGGAAATCTACATGCACCACTCTTCACATCTGCATAAATAAGATTCAAAGCACAGAACGTATTTGAAAAGTGAAACCATTCATTTTCAAAGATGCTTAATCTGTTACTCCTTTAACTTCCTTTTCTTGCAAAACAGTGGTTTAGAACACCAGGAGTTTTCATTCAAACAAAAGTCTGACTGGCGTGATAGCCACATGCCGAATTAACCAGAACACACCAGCACGAATGGCCCCCTAAATTACCATATGAGCGGTTGCTGACAACCAATGAAACATCTAAAAGGCTTTCTTCTTAAATGGAGTCTGGCACAATGTTCACTCAACATAAAACACACCAATCTTTCTGCAAAGGCGGATTGTGGAGACATTTTAATCTTGCACACAGAGTAAACAGTAACTTCTGAAACCACTGGAGCGGAAACTTTCACCTGTAAGCTGCCCCCTAGTTTACCGTAGGCATGCAACTGACTTATTTTCTAATTACTTACAAATTGTATGGTTGCTTTTGAGACATTTATGCTTGGTAAATGACAACAATCCTGTTTTCATAAAATAATAATGTTTTCATTTTGTGTCCGTTTACAAATGAGGTTGAGCATTTGTGCATTTCCACTCATTCTGCACCCCCCCCCCCCCCCAGCTGGCCGGGTTCAATGTCGCCTAGCTCGCAGCCGGGCGGCGGCCGGGTCATACTGTTTTTGTTGTCCCCACGCGCAAGTGGGAGGGTAAACAAATCCAGTTTTAATAAGGGCTTGTAGCTCATAATCCTCGGCCGCCAGCAGGTGAGGGCCAACATATGGGGCGAGACCACAACGGGCGGACCGCACCAACACACACATACGCACACACACACACACAGCAGCTGTCGCTTGTTTTCCGAGGCGAGGTCGATCCAACGAGGACGCCGTGGGTCTTGGGGAGCTTCGCCAAGAGGGGGAAGGAAGGAAGGAAGGAAGGAAGGAAGGAAGGAAGGAAGGAAGGAAGGAAAGGAGAGATGTATTCATGCAATTGACAGAAGGTGAAGAAAGAAGGGACTTTCTCTTTCCTATTTAAGTCCATTGGTTTCCTGCCGCCATTACATTTTCTCATACAAGCTAATACTTTACACAAAGTACTCCGTGGCTATTATAGTTGGACGTGAAGCCAAGTCATGGCACGATATTATACCGCGGTGCGTCTTAGCGTGACTAATTCCCCACTTTGCTGTTTCGTAAACACAATGCGTTTGACTTGTGGAGACTCGTTCATGGTTACTTTGCCCTAGTGTGCTTTATGGCGATAAAACGCTTTCAGCAAGAGGCGGTTGAAAAAAATTAATAAAAAAAAATCAATTTCCCCCCTGAACGATTTGGTTACACACAGGGAGAACACATAGCTCGGCTGTTGTCTTGTTTTTTTTAGCTAACAAACATTTTGTTGTTCTTGTTCCGTATGATCCGGACTAGGAAGGTTTTCATAGATCAACAGCCCGTAGAGTTAAAGTGTTGTTGGTTTAAAACTGAGAGGATTTAATGTCACATAGTGTGCGTTTGTCCTCTTTTCCACATAAATAGAAAACGGCTACAGGAGCCACTCGGTCTGGTTTACATCTCTGCTTTCTCTTTGCTTTTTCTTTGCTTTCTCAAACCGTCTGTCATCACTCTCTTCTCCCCTCCTCCCCCAATCGTTTCCGTGTATCCCTCTCCATTTTTCTCCCCCCCGTATTCTTAATTTCCCTGTTTGGTTAACTCTCTCTCTCTCTCTCTCACTCTCCGTCTGCCTTCTCTTTTGTCCGCCTCTCCTCTCGTTCCCTCTCCTCCCGTTGCAACCCATTTTCGGCTTTCTTATACGAGCTGTGAAAAATGATTGTCTGCAGGATGAAGTGGACAGAATCTTTTTTTTTTATGCCGGGCGTAATGGCCTGACAAAATGAATCGCGGCCTTCCTCACCATCCATCACCGCTCCGAGGCGACCGCGGTTAAGATCTGTGAAGGTGCCGGCTTATTGATTACTAGTTGTAACTACCGAGTGTCTGATTCAGTGTTCGTAGCATGGCAGAGTGGAGGAGGCAAGGGGAGGGGAGGGGGAGGGCGGTTGGTGGAAGAGGGGAATGCAGGCAGCTGTAGCGCTCTCAAAAATAAAATCCTCTTTTGATAGATTTTAAATGGTGAATTATTGATTTCTGTCCGGTCCAAGGCCTGGCCGAGAGGGCCGTGGCCATTTGTCGGGAGGTATAATGCCGGACACCCAGTTCTGCTGGCCACCATCAGTCATTCTGACACGGAGGGAAAAATGAGAGAGGAAGGAAGAAATGGGGGTGGAAAGAAAGAGAGGAGGGCAGGGAAAGAGGAAGAGAAATAAATCAGCGGTTCAACCCTTTACCTCCATTCACTTCTGGTAGAATCTCCTACATGTGAAAAGCCTCCCACATCCAGGTCAAAAACATATCCTTAATTATATGAACTTTCTGTTTAATGCACAGACAAAAATATGACAAAAACAACATCAACGCCTTCCCAACTTTCCCTAATATCTTGCATTTGGTGAAATTACTGGGACTGTAGGTGGTTGGGTGGGTGGAAGGGGCTACGAGCTGGAGGGTAGTGACCTACTAAGAGAGCAGACCATGAAAAGGTGATTATTGCTCTTAATTGCCGTCCACGGCGGCAGCGATAATGCGGGCAGGTAGCATTAATCCACATTAAAGACGTCGGAGACGGAGCACGTTTCTGCTGATTCACACTCATTTAAGGGCTCCCTGTTGTTGCGCTGATAAGCTGGAATTAATAGTAGTTTTTAATGCAGACGGTCTGCGGTTAACTCATTGTGGTCCGAGCCTCACACGTGCAGAGAGATGTTTTAATAACCGCTGCAAGAACAGCAGCAAACAACACAGAGATTTTGGGGGGATTTTTGCACCACAAACTCAAACATTTTAATAATCAAAATAAATATCTTCATGTGGGGAAAACTAAAAAAATATTCTACTATCAAGGAGGAGTCAGAAGGCTGATACAATGCTTTTAAATGTTAGCAAATGGGGATTGATAGCCGAGGGAGGATCTTGTATCAGATTTTATTCCTTATTGCCATTTAGGCTAATCACCAGCGACTCACGCCATACCTGAAACTAACTGTAACCAACGTAAAGTTAAACACAAATAACACAATATATGTAGTATAAATACACACTTCGATAGCCGTTCCAGCTAAGGACCAAACAGAAGACACAGTGACTAGCTGAACATAGCGGAGCGTTTGGGGACCAAAACAGAGGTAAAAAGGACACTTACAAGCAAGAAACACAACTCCTGATCGATGTTCGGTAGCAAGTTCTCGCCTAATACAAAATAACCAAAAAAAAAAGTGTATGGGAAATGCCTCAGATACAGCCTCAAATGCTGGATCGGGTATTGGCGAGTACGCAAGTCTAGGAGATCTCATATCAAGTTATCATATAATTTACCAGATAATATACGCTAAACTGGAACAACAGCGACATGTGTCACTCTCTACCTGATCCGTACATGCTGTCGGATCGGTACTGAGCATGTGCAAACCAGTACGACACACAGCGGCAGAAAGGGGAGCTAATTAGCAGTTAGCAGCCGTTGGGCACCACAGTCCTGCTTGCCGAAACGTTAACGGAGGTTGCATTGAGTTACAGTATGATGCGTTCAAGCTCTATTCAGTGAAAATGAGTAAAGGGAAATTAGAACTTTATCATGATGTGTACAAAAGTTACCTTAAATGTAGTTTGTCTTACTTGAGGGAGATTTTTCACAGCTCTATAAGAGAATCATTTGTTTGCAACACATCGGTATCGGATGGGTAGTCATATAGGCCCGATACCCAAGTTAGTGGAATAAATATTGGGAAGCGCTAATGCTAATGGAACATCTCTGCAACCGGGCAAATTGGGAAACTGCCTCGGCCGGACCCCAAACCCTTAACTGTGTTGCTATGTGCTAATTACGTTTTTTTTTTAAACAATATAAACTAATGATAAGGACCTAAAGGTTTCTTATGCATTTTAGCCATTATTTCAGTTGACATTACAATAACATGATGCATATATTTATAGAGAAGGAAAAAGAAAAGAAAATATACAAAATTAACTGACAGACTGCAAAACAGCAGCACCTAGTATACATGCTGACATGATGGGTACTTAAATGAGAAGGGCCAGTAGGGGGTCAGTGGCACGTCAACCTGACTCTGGTCTGTATGAAGCAGTTATAGAATTTAGATTTCATAAACTCAGTTACTGCATGTACTATCCTGAAGAAGAATTCTCTCAACTAGTGGAGGCAACGGTAAGTTCGGAAAATATTACAGCATTTTAAACACAAAAACATTTGTGATTTTAAGGAAATTCAGTTCATTCCGGTTTTGCAACTCAACCCGTCATAATTTAGATTTAAACCCCACTGGGTGCAATGCAATGTTTTGGTCCTGAGAAAAAAAAAAAAAAATTAGGTCGAGAGCAGGTGGTGACCGCCACCCACCACACACATCACACACACACACACACACACACACACACACACACACACACACACACACACACACACACACACACACACACACACACACACACACACACACACACACACACACACACACACACACACACACACACACACACACACACACACACACACACACACACAGCTCGGTCCTGGTGGGAGGTCTGAGGTCTGGCCCTCCACATTCCACAGACAAGTGTCTAGCACCTGCTAGGCCTCAGTCAGCCTTTACTGGCCAACAGATTAGGACGGGCGGACACACTCCAAATCCGTTTACTTTACAGTCTGTGTATTTGCATGTGTGTGTGCGTGTGTGGGAGAGGAAGAGAGGGGGAGAGAGAGAGAGAGATTCCAAATCCATTTCAGAAGTTATTCTGCAACAAACTGTGAAATATTTAAGCCGATCACGCTACGAAATTATTGTCTGTGTGTGTAAACGGCTCAAATATTAATTTGATTGTACCAAAAGAACGGCGATATTGAATCACAGTATAACACAACACAAATGCCTCTAAGAAAAAGACAGTCACACACGCGCACACGCACACACACACACACACACACACACACACACACACACACACACACACACACTGTACTGCATGGACATTAGAAATGCACACACCCCTTCACCAGCCCATATCTGACAGGTGCACATGTCAGTGGTTAGTTCAACCTGGATCAGAGCATTTGGTCTCACTCTGTAGCAATCAGGCCCCTAGGGTGTGTGTGTGTGTGTGTGTGTGTGTGTGTGTGTGTGTGTGTGTGTGTGTGTGTGTGTGTGTGTGTGTGTGTGTGTGCTCAGTACCCAGACACTACCCATATTGTTTTCTTCAGTGGAGCTAGAAAAAGGGAAGCTGATTTACAGAGCTGTCTGGCACTGGAGCACACGGATGCATGACTGACTCAAAAACCCCTAATGGAGTTTTCAGCTCTGGATTTACACCTCTCCGTCTCCGAGAGGAGCGGAGCGGCAGGGAAGCATGATCCGGCCGCCCGCACGGTTCTGTCTCCGTGATCTCGTACCGCGGTAGCGGTTTGCTTGGCCGCCTCGGCCCCTTCTGCCCTCACGCCATGTTGTTCAGAGGTTATGGATCCCTAGATTGGGCATTTTTTCTTCTTTTCCTGTAAATCCCTTTTTGTGTATTTGCACCCTTACAACTGTGTTAATATTCATTAAAATACATGCAAAAAATAATCTAAAATCAATTAGTGATTCCAGTTGGACTAAAGCAGGATTTCACTCAATATTCTAATGAAAAGAAACAAAACTTACAACATTTGTCCACTGTTTACTTTTCATTTTAGACATAAAACTGTGGTTAAAAGGCTTTACAACATTCTTACCTACATACAATTATTGTGCAATCTATCCACGAAAAACCAAATATAATTAAATTTACTATTATAGAAGGCTAATGCAAATATACACATTTGAAAGCGTTTTTTTTGGCATTTGTTATTTTAAAACGGTATAAACTGTCTTCTCCTACTCTCTTTACCCATAGTTCCTGTCCCTCTCCACTATCAGTATCAAGTAAAGGCATACAATGCCCACAAAACTAATCTTCACAAAATAAAATGGCATAACCAATTAATGAATCTAATAACATTGTTGCAAATGTATTTTTCTGTCCATTTTGTTTCAGCTCTAATATTAGGTTTTCCAGGAATAAGATACTAATATTCACATTTGACAAGAAGCAACCATGTTGGACGACAACAAAGGGATCAGAAACCTGTCAAAAAGAAGAGGGTTCAGACATGACTCTCCTCTAAACATGGCAGCATGTCGGGGCCAACCATCGCCCTCTCCTCAACCACCCGTCATGACGCTGACGTGACCCAGAGAGACGGAGCTGCTAACGCTGGGAATCCGACATTCGCGTGTTAAGGGGCCTTCGGCTTGGTGTGTGTCGGATTGCTGGACTGCCATCGGGGCAGGACTGTGTAACAGCATACAGCTGCCCCCCCCCCCCCCCCCGAGAAACACTGACTTCAACAAATGACCCATTTCACAGCTCGCAAAGCATTTAGCCTCCAAACTATGTGAACGAATCCATTCCTGTGCTTTGGGAAGGACACCCGGATGTAATATTTCTATCAGTTAAGTCCCGATGGCACAGTCTTTGGCTGCTATTTAAAAACTTATTATATGTCATTATGAAGTCTGTCTGTATGATGAGGGTTTTGAAACAAAATCTACCGTTCAAAAGGTGAGGAACGTACCATTCAATCTGTCCGTCTGTGTCGGACTTTGTAAAACACAACTACATGTACCGTCGGCTTGACACTCGAGTGAGGCAGGGGAGGCAATGTGAACTAAACAGAGCAGATATTTACTCACACTGAGGGGAAAAAAAGCAAGTTGGACAGGAAATAAATTGGCAAAAAAACATAAGCATAAACTACTATGAGAGCTGACTTGTGAAGTTAGTCTCCAGTCTTGGTGGTCTAGTCGAAAGTCAAGACCAGCATGTCCAAGATCTCTACTTTTTCTAGTTCTTAAGTTGCCATAAAACGTACTTCACTAAAATAAATGCCGTTTAAAACTTTTTTAAACTGAGCAGCTAGTACTGTAAATTTACATAGATAATAGACGGGTCAAATTGATTAAAAGTGCATCTGTTTTCAGGGAAATAAAGTTTAATGTAATGCCCTTTTTCATGACATCATATTTAAACCCCTTGTAGCTTAGCTTACAGCAGTGAGCTGCAACAACTCAATCCCGAATGTACTGAAGGAAGTTTGGTGGGGTTTAGATCCTGTCGTTCTTTATTTGGCCAGAAAGGCCCAAAAAAGTAAAGAAAAGAACGGTCAGCCAATCAGCGAGCTAGATGAGTGGGCAGACTCCTTTATGATCTCCTCATTTCGGAGCCGATTGACAGAGGACCTTAATGCATGTGCACCAAAAAAACTCTCCCACAGTAGAAGCTTTGGTTCAACATCAACTGTTAGCAGTCTCTAATGAATGCTATATCAAACTGATTACCTTAATCCACTTACATTTCTTCAGCTTCTATGGCGCAGTAAGCCTATTAGAACATAGGGCTGTGGTGAATCGTTGCAATAAAGGGAGGCTGAGGAGGAAGTAACTACTGTGGTGCAATTGTCTTCTGGCGCGTCAGAGTACAGTACGTTTCTGATGAAAAAGAAAGAAATCAAACTGATTTCTTCATTGCCAATATATATATATATATATATATATATATATATATATATATAGGAGAAGTATGCTTGGATTTCTTTCTCTAGGGTTATTTATTGATAAAAAAAAAAGAAGGCCGAGGGAGACAGAAAGAGACGGATCAAGGTCTCTCCCTATAATTACAAAGATAGCGTGGTCCCCGGTGGAGCCTCCGAGGCGTCACTCCCTGTCCCTCCGTATTGTATAAAGACTGTTCTATCAGGCCCGGGAACGGCGCCGTTGCTTGTAAATTAATTTGGGGTTCCTGTCAGTCGAGGGCCCCCTTCTCCTCTCTTATCTGGCAGCGTAATATGGGAAGCTGAGAGGCTGGGGAGATACTGCTGAGAGCGCTGGAGGAGCGGAGGGTGGAGGGTAGAGGGGATGGGGGGAGGTGGAAGTGAGTATTAAAGAGCAGAGAGATAGATGGGAGAGAAAAAAAAAAAAAAAGAGAGGCAGGGACAAAACAAGAGAGGCGAGTGAGAGAGGCGAAAATGGGTCCCTGCTGGATGTCAAGAGCGGATTCGAGGAAGTACCTGACTCAGTGATAAGTGAATATGGTCTGGTATCCTATTCACACACACACACACACACACACACACACACACACACACACACACACACACACACACACACACACACACACACACACACACACACACACACACACACACACACACACACACACACACACACACACACACACACACACACACACACACACACAACACACACACACACACACACACGAGCTATTCGTCATCCGGACTGGACTCTACACCGAGAGGCCTTCACCTATCAGCACTATTTGTCCCCGTGTCACAGCCCTCGGATAAATCTCCTCCAGAGGATCCTTGTTTTCAAATCCACCCCCCTATTACCGAAAGTACCAGCCCTCTCATGACCACATGTGCTCAACACACACACATTCAAAAACACACACCTCTGACCCCTTCAGTTGTTTCTAATTAACCCCTCACACACTGTATGTAGCCTCAATTCCCTAAAGGCGATAAATAGGCCTGCCTACAATCCCATTAGCGGACTGGAGTCATGATGGTGAATTAGGGGAACATTGACTGAACGCTGGGACGGATCGGAGGCCGAGCTCCAGAACGAGCACAATAAGAGTCACATTCTCCAGCTTGATTTTCTGAGGGGTTTTATCTCCAGAAATTGTCCCTTTTCTCACTTGATTTATTAGTAAAAAATTAAACATGCATTATGGCAATTACAAAATGGTGTTCTTACATAAGAGATTGTGTTAATAAATTATAGGCTTGTGACATATAGTGTATGTCGGTCTCAAATCATTTGTGGGCGGCTTTAACCAGGAGGAGGCAAAGTGCGAAGATAGTCGCTAATTAATAGAGATGCGTTATATATCCGAGAGGCTTTTATTTTGCTAATTGAAAAAAGTCTGCCCTGTTTTTTTTCTATATTCAAGCCAAATGTGTCCGAGGAAAATCATAACAGCTCCGTTAATTTGAGAGGTAATGTGATTCATTGTTCATGGATATCAATACTCAACATTATATAAAGTAATTAAGATTAGCTACACGTTGACAGAATTAAAAAGCTGCTTACAAGTTAATGAGTCCATAATATTATTCCAATCTTTTCTACACTGACTGGGGACATTTTTGTAAATACTTTTACGATTTTATTTACTTTTTTAGGGATTTCGAGTGCACGACTTTTACACATAATGGAGTATTTTTGACACTGTGGTATTGCAATTTACCCATAATGGAGTATTTTTAACACTGTGGTATTGCAAGTTTACACACAATGGAGTATTTTAACACTGTAGTCTTGCAATTTTTTATCCGATAAAAAGTTCTCGATATTCCTCCCAATGCAGCCGATTACAAGGGAGAAAATAAACAGGGTGCCACACAAACAACAATGAGAATGAAATCAGCAGAGTTTGTATTAAATGAATAATTCAACCACAGTCTCTACTGCTGCTGTGGCTTCAAGGCAAACACTAAAGCAAATAAACTGAAACTTAAGCGTAAATGCACTGTATGGTTATAATTATCATCCCCTCTGTAGCTGGCAAACGTAACTAAAGAAAATTGCCGTTTTTCACCATAATACATTGTATGGAAGCTTATAATTTACTGTAAGCTGTATTCTTTTGACAGAGTTTGTAATAGTACTACATGTCATTACTTCATTGTGTTATTGTGAATGTAAAATAATTTATTTCAACCAGGAGTAGGTAATTACATTCATTTTTGTGTGTGCAAACAATAATCATTTCCACATGAAACAAAGAATATCTTGTCTGCTGCAGCATAAAAAAGGCATGTTATTATTCCAAGCATGTACACAAGGTAACAATGAGCAAAACAATCCTGGAATTTGTGCATACTTCATCTTCGGATATTTGGCAGAGCTCCACGATGGCAAAAACAAATGAACAATAAGACATGCATCATCTATTGTGGGCCATTCTACACAGCTGGAACTGAATCCACAAGAAAAAATTGGTTCTTATCCAAAAGCTTTTGGGTGCAGTGGGACACGGAATAATACTGCTGTATTCATTGCAGAATAAAAACACTGTATTTTTGGCAATTTTGTCTACACTTTTAAGTTTATCATACAGTAGTTCTTGCAGAGATCAAGCAACTCCCAAAATTAAAATGTTGTAAATGCAACTGAAAATACTCATGCAAAAAACGTAATTTACGGTAAATTTAAAGTCTGAAAACTGCCTTTTGTGGTTATTCTAACAGCTACTAGATATGAAAGATAATGAAAAGGAAATGAATAGTGCACAGCAGACAAAAAAGGACGAAAGTGATCATTCTTTTTCTTGCATTTGGGCCAGCAGGCTGGATAACAGAGGCATCCCTATTCATTTCTTGGTATCTAGTGCCACCTGGTGGCTTCCAGTAGACATGCACATGCACTCATATAGCTACAATACAGGAAATAAGTTTCAATGTTGGTGAATAGGTGAATTATGTGTCAAAATGTTATATTTGAGATTTAATTTCAGTTAACAATAAAATAAAGCTGTTTTAACAACAACCTTGGAGTGGATTACTTTTTTAAAAGCGGCACTTTTTAAAGACTTTTGCAACGATGGACTAAGCCACTCACACAATGCTGTACACTGAACTACTCACAGGTAGGAACCATACAATTTTTACTTACTGCTCCACTGGCAAATCCAAAACTGATAATCTATGAAGGCAGGGGAAAGGATATTGGAGACGAAACAAACTGCTTTTATTATTAAATTATAATGAACCTGCAGGGCGACAGCTCAACATGAACTTCTCGGATTTGCGCTTCAATGGGTATGCATGCATAGACGTTTGCATTTGACTCAGAGCGTGTACACACTTGTCCACCATTCAGTTAGCAATGCACGACACAGATTAATCTCCCCACGTGCAACAGAGAATAAATCACTTGAGCATAATTAGCAGGGGCAAGGTTATGACTGACACCCAATTCCATCTTAATTACAGGAGGGGAATTTGTTCCATTCATTTCATGGGGCTTTGCATGAACACATCTCAACTACGTTAATCACACCTGTCATTGGCCGAGTAAATGTTCACAACAACTGAAGGATAATTTATCCTTATTGTAACTTCTAATTATATTAATACGCATGCATTGGCTTGCATGCAATTAAATGTAGCTGACTATATGATGCTGGGGGCCCAGCTTAAGAGGGGTCACTTAAATTATCTCTGAAACTGAAACATGCATTTTAGCAGATAAGAGGTTTTAAAGCCAAGGCAGATGGGTCACTTAAAGAATAAGGTTATCAGGTAGGAAACAATCATTGCATGTGTCAAACACATTACTTACACAGTACTATCCACAGCATACAGTGTGGGCTTGGAATACATAAGTTAGCCAACAAAGACAACACAGTATTCCATTGTTTGAAGATAATGACTCATTGCAGCTCAGCTTGAGAACAAGGCAATGATGAATAATTAGTCAAAAGCAGCTAAACAGGCCTTTTGCACAGACTCACTCACATGTTACACGCAGTGATGCAATAGCAAAACAAGCAATAAAATCAAAATGATTGAAAGCAGCAACAACACAACAGCTTCAGTGCAGTACACAATATAGCATTCACAATATCCACACACGACACTGCGAGGAGTTAATGTACACAGAGAGAGAAAAGAGCAAGCAAAGATAAAGATATAGAAACACACAGAAACAAGGTGGAAGTTATCTACTCACGTTTTTGACGTCGAAGTTCATTCTCCTCTCTTTCATTTGGACGAAGTTTCCATGTCATGTAATGTCCCACTGCACTTTTTTGCAAGCAACAATGAAAAAAAAAAAACATGCACATTTTTGCTCATTGTTTCATTTAAATGATGTTAATAAATGTTCATTTGTTTGTTAAAAAGGCCAGAGAATGGCTGACTTCACAACTCACCTCATTTTCTTTTTGACAGAGACGTCCATTCACAGTGACACGAGGCCATTGTGTTTGCCACTTTACTTAATGATTACTTTTTAATTCACTTCTCCTCTTGTGAGTAGAACTCTGTAAGGGTGCAATGGCGTCTTTTGTCCACAGAGTGGGCGACGTTCACTAACCGTTACAACGCGGGGCGCTGTTTCACCCATTTAAGGACACGACAATTTCAATATGTGACATCAAAGAAAACGAATAAATCCTTTTTTTTAAAGTGATAGTGACAGCTGTGTTGGATAGTAGGGGTAGAAAACTCATGTTTACTGTTATGTAAATCAATAATATAGCCCTGTAATAAATACGACTTGGATATTGATTTTCTTTTCAGCACAGAGAGCTACCGATTCAACTGAATGGCACATTTTAGATTGCAGTTTAATTTGTTTTTAAAGTGAATAAAATAAATGTAATTCTGTGACATAACTACGACAACACAAACACACCAGTATTGACACTCAACACTCAAAACTAAGTATTTTAAGTTTGCTGGACAACTTGCAGTGAATTGTATTATTCTTGTTATTGCACATGTTCCGTTTCACAAGTTAGATGCAGCAATGATTACATTACATTACATTACAGTCATTTAGCAGACGCTTTTATCCAAAGCGACATATTTGGTTAGAAAGAAATCACAAGAATCAACTGTAGCTGCAAACTACAATTTCCCCAGAAGCTCCCTTGAGGTGCCCTTGAATGGGTCGGAGTACAATGGGGCCCTAGACAAAAGAGTCTCCACTTTTAATCACTGGACACAATAATAATTTATATAATAATAAGTGTATTCAACATAGGTATTCAAGAGAACTACTAGTCACCAGAAGTCATAAGTGCATCTCCTTTCTGAAACAACAGGAGAAGAAGAGCACAAACCAGATTACAACTGGAGCACAGGAAGTTCGTTTTGTAACCATTTCCTTCAGATAAAAGGGTCAGCTTTTATTTTGAAAATACGGACTTTATTTTGAAAGACATAACCGGAAGGTTGTATCTGATGTGGGCCGGCTCTGGAGCCAAGCCTCTCGAGCTGTAAGCCAATCACAGTGCGAAGGAACGTTCTGCACAGCCACGCGACTATTCGCTTGTTTCAACACAAACACTGGCTGGGTGAAGGAGTTCCAAGTCGTCTTTTCATTCCCCCCCGAATCACATTAAAGTAAGAAATTAATGTCATTGTACTATCGTTTGTATATAATCTGTTATGCAACCGCACACAGCCGGCTCGGCTCAGCTTCAGCGAGCTAGAGTTCACGTCAGACCGTCCACTCTGATGATAGCTAGGCTAGCGTTACCCGTTATCGAACGTTCAGCAGGGGGGGAGGGGCGATGACGTCACGCTGGCGATGACGTCGGTCTGGCCACGTGGTCATCTTCACTATGAAGTCACACTGCGTAGCGACCGGTCAGACAATGGAGGGAGCCACGTTGGTGTTTAAAAAAACCTAAAAAAAACAGGTGCAGTGCAGTTTACGGCAAGAAGGTCACGTCGGAGTCGTAAATACAAAAAGTCACCTGTTTCTTAACTGAACATATAATGAATATGTGTCATGTAATGCATGACGTTGAAAAAGCATAATACGTAACTATTGCTTTATAACATACACGTAATAGCAATTACAGGGCTACTAACTAGACAGTTTAGATTGCTTGTGTTTGGGTGGTTGTTCAGTTTTAATAGATATTCTTAGATTTCATTATGATTAAATTAATTCATTTATTATTCACTTTTTTTTGTTTGTTTTTAGCGTTTTATTATTATATTTGATTATTGTGATTGTTTTACCCTGTGCAGCACCTTGAGATTTCTTTGTATTTTAAAGTGTGCTATATAAATAAAATCCATTATTATTACTATTAACTGGCTGTATTACATTATTTTGTAACTGTACAGGTCGAAGTTGTTTTTCGGATTTGGCCACGTTAATGTGACTGCCCCCATATGATGAAGGGTGGTCTGGAGTACATATGAAGGGGTCTATATGTAGACCAAGTCAGCAGCAGATGGCTGTAAGGAGCTAATCTTAGATAGGGGTTTGGATTATACTAGACTACATTTACACAGTCTGGTCCCACTTATTAAATACAAAAGACTACTTAAAACCCCAAGATGAAACAACAAAAAACAGAGAACCAGTCTGAGAGAGAGGAAAGAAACAACTATGATCACACAAAATGAGCAGATTAAATAATAAAGTCTTAGTACTTATTATGAAAACGTGGATGTGTATTTAATTAGAAAAGTTCACACTGTGTAGCACGAGACTACCTCGTGCTTTAAGCTCAGTGACCTAAATCCCTGACAACACAAGCGCGTTAAGTAATAGTGATGTGACTTTACTGTTGTAAAGTCACATCACGGTGCATTATATCATGGTAGGTGCATTATATCAAAGGGAAACCTGTCATTGTTGCTGTTAATTGCACGCTCTTGTCTGCAGAAGGTGTGCGATGCTGGTGATGCAGTTGCTGAGGGGCGCAGTAAAGCATGCTGGGAGCAGTCCCCAGTGCAGCATTGAGGGATTGATCTCGGCAGTACGAGGTATCAGCTCATCCTCACGACACTTTGGGAAAACTCATCCACCGCCCTGCACTGATATCGATCACCCCAAAATCCTCATCACTGGTTGGTCAAGATCTGTCATTACATGTTTGTTTTTTGGGGGAATTAATCTATCTCTTCTTAAAGTTTCCTTTCTATAATCTTTAGTCAAACACGGTCTACCTTTCCTCTGCTTTTTATCGTTAAAGGAGGGCTTGGTCAGCTAGGGGTCGGGCTCGCCAAGTTGCTGAGGTAAGGAGTGTGAAGATAAACTCCGATTTCAAACGTTTATCTATTTGGAAAGTTGGCGTTATTGTTTTGTGTTTGCGCTTGAGCTGCAAATTGTTCCAATGAAGGGTTGCGGCAAGGCGACGAGAAGAAATCAAAGTGCCACCAGTCTTCTCTTCAGTTACCATTTTGTCACCTGTGACCATGTCGATGTTTAACCCTCAGGAGACGATTCGGGAAAAACAACGTGATCCTGTCTGACATCAGGAAACCCCCCAACCATGTCTACCATAATGGTGTGTTCCTACTCTGTGGAATTCCGCTACCTGTTCTGTTATAATTTGGGCCAAGTAGATTTAAAACTTTGTATAAAAGTGTCCGCAGACTGTCCTAACTTTTCTCGCACGTGTGTCCTCCGCAGGTCCGTTCATCTTCTCCGACATCCTGGACTATAAGAACCTCAGGGAGATCGTGGTGAACAACAACATCAGCTGGCTGGTTCACTACTCAGCTGTGCTGTCCGCTGTGGGGGAGAGCAACGTTGCGCTGGCCAAAGAGGTCAACATTACAGGTACATGCATGTACTTTGATAAAACAGAACACAAGACGCCTTATTACAGATTCTAACACTACGTTGTAGCAGCATTTAGAGCCGTCCTAACGCGGACACTTATGCGCAGCCTCTCTCTCTTCGTAGGTCTCCATAACATATTAGACATAGCAACCGAACATGGTCTACGTCTGTTTGTCCCCAGCACGATCGGTGCCTTCGGGCCGTCCTCGCCCCGGGACCCCACCCCCGAGCTGTGCGTGCAGAGGCCGCGCACCATCTACGGCGTGTCCAAGGTCCACGCGGAGCTGATGGGTGAGGTGAGACGCGAAACCGGAGCCAGACACACAAAAGAGACAATTTCTAAATAAGTTCCTGCATTTTTACCACAAGGTGTTTTTTTTAAAAGCTTTTTGCGTTCGCCTCTTTGTCAGTACTACCACCACAGGTATGGGCTGGATTTCCGCTGTCTCAGGTATCCCGGAATCATCTCGGCCGACTCCCAGCCTGGAGGAGGAACCACAGGTGAGCAGGGTCAGAGGAGGAGGTGTTTGAGGTGTAACCTACCTAAGGATGAGGAGGGTGAACAGGCTGTTGCAGTGTGTCTGGATTAAACAGGGGAGATATACTGCGCTCTGGTGTTGCTGTTCTTAATCGTGATCTGTTTTTCCATCACCCAGACTACGCGGTCCAGATCTTCCACGCAGCTATGAAGACAGGTTTTTTTGAGTGCAACCTGCGCAGTGACACACGGCTTCCTATGATGTACATTGGTAATGCCAGTTTGTTTTTTTAAACTTTCCCAAATTATATTCATGCTGTAAGCCATCTCTTTGCCCTTCATCTATTAATTTATTGTTTTCTCACCCATCCTCACCTCTTACTCTGCCCTCCCTTCTTCTTCACCTCCTCCCCGTCCAGACGACTGTCTCAGGGCGACTCTGGAGGTCCTGGAGGCTCCCGCGGAGTCCCTGAGCAGCCGCACCTACAACATCAACGCCACGAGTTTTACACCGCACGACCTCATCCTGGAGATACAGAAAGCCCTGCCTGACCTCAAGGTCATCTACAACGTGGACCCGGTCCGGCAAGCCATAGGTGAGATCGCTGGGTATAAAGATATCTCAACTATGACATAACAACTTCTATCAGAGTTTACAAATCTCCCCCCTTTCAGCGGACGGCTGGCCGATGGCGTTGGAGGACGGTGCAGCGAGGCGGGACTGGGGCTGGAAGCACGAGTACGACCTCTCCGAGCTGGTTCGGACCATGCTGACTCACATCGCTACGGGCAACCAGCTCGCACAAGCCTACTGAGCCTTTTGGTAGCAATTTTTTTTTTTTTTTTTTTTTTGCAACCCCATACGAAGCTTTATTTGACTGTGAATGTGACACAGCTGATTTAAGAGGACGCTTAACCTTCACTCTTACACTCTTACAACAAAAAATAATCAGACAGGTTAGGATTAGGATTTAGATTATTCAAATGAAAATAAGATATGACCCTCCATATCAGAGGCATGAAACCATTCCAGACCTCCTCATCCGTCCATCTCATCTCTCTGTGTCTTCTCTCTTCTTGTCAATCCATCCAGCTTTTGTGTGAAACCAATCTGATGCAAGAGCATGCTGGGTAGGATCACCACGTTACTGAACTGTTAAAGAGAGTTGAGTCCTCTCTCTTGGAATGTACTGTATGTATTTAATGTAACTGAGTATTCAGATGACTTTGCCAGCCTGCTGTATATGCATCGGTCATCTGTAGCAGCTAGACGCTTGCCTTAAAGCTGCCATCCTGAAAAACCCGTTTGGCTTTGAGCCCTAGCTGCACTCCCAGCTGGTCACCAATATGTACTGTAAGCATAAACGCTCAAAAGGCTTTACCTCGGTTGCTGTTACTATAGAAAACGGTAACCCTAGCTAGTGGTACTGTAGGGATAGTTTTAAAGGTGCTCGGACCGTAGTTGCCTAACATGAAAATAAGTGTTTTCGTTCGATGATGGCTTCTGAAAGCTACTTCACCTTTGAACTACCGTAGGTGCTTTTAATATTTATGTTGTTTTATTTCTGTTTGTAGGATTTTTAGTGTTTCTCTCTGTTCGGAAGCTGCCGTCCTCTGCGCTGAATATTTATGAATGTTGAATCAACGAATGCGTTAGCAGTCCCTTTCGTTCACTGAGGGGAAATGAAGCTCTTCAGTTTCCCAGCTGTACTTCTAAGGGCTTAGATCTGTCCATTAGTTTTGGTTTTTTAAAATATGTATGTTATTTATAATGCTATTCTTTGCAGCCTTTTCTGTCAAAACCGAAATGACTTCTTTTTTTCAAATAAATACTTGAATGAAACCAGCAACCAATCACAAGTGTATTCTCATTGTATTTGACAATTAACCTGACGATGAATGTTTTTAAAGTCCAGTACAGCAGCCCACAAAGGGATGATAAGATTCCATCTTCGACAATGAAGAATATCCGAAAATTGCAAGAAGTAAGACAAAAAGACAATTACCCACAAGCAACAGAGTTATACATCTGGAGATTAAATGACTTAACGATGCAGTGTTTTCCTCCAATTGGCTTTACCCGCTTCAGTCTGCAGCTTTGCCTTTGCTAGTGCTTCTGCGTGCAAGCCGACAGGACCAGTGTTGGCCCTCTCGGTTCAGACCCACCCCCCCCCATCATCAGGCCTTTCTGTGGCTCTCAAAGCTGCACAAAATAACCCCAAAAGATCCTTCAGAGAAACGCTGCTAGTCAGGGCTGGAAAGATTTTCCAAAATGCTTTCACTTGGGTTTTTTTGTCTTTTTGTGAGTCGTACATCTTTGTCCAGCTGCTCACCCTCAGGAAAAATGACCTCCGCCAGGGTGACCCTTGACCTCCTCCTTCTGCCGCAACATCTTCGTCAGCTCGGCTTGGCTTGATGACGCTGCTGCTCCCACTCATGCAGATCTGTGCCCTGCAGCACATGAACATCAGCTACATTAGATGCATGATAATATGTGTTGAATGCAGATGTGTAGTCAGTCATTACAAAGGCTTAATTACCTGCGCTAGGGGACAGGGTGTGGGAGGCAACTGCACCTCCAAGTGTAGCTGAGCGACGGACGTGTCAGCAGCTCCCACCGCCGCCTGGAAAAGCCTCCGCCGGTTGACGCAGGTGCCCGTGAGGAACCGGGTGAGCTCATGTCTGTGGACAGGGGTGAGGTTGGGCAAACACTCCGACAGGGCGTCTCTCAGCATGGACAACAGTCCGGGTACATCGGGACCTGAAGGATAGGAGTCCAGAAGCCTGAGAAGAGGTTTATGAAACCAAACCCCAGCAAAAAAAATACAAATTTGTGCTATGCGGCTTTAAATGCTGTTTAAATAAGACACACAGGGAGGCAGTAACTTGTTACTTGTGTTGCCAGGCAGTTCTCTGACAGTACAGGCTAGATACTCCAACACTTTTTGCAATTGCGATTAAATGATGCACTTTAAAAGCTCTCAGGGAACACAGCTCTCTCTCTCTCTCTCTCTCTCTCTCTCTCTCTGTGTCTGCCATGTTAAAGGCCATTGATCGATCATGACCTCCAGGTGAAGTTACAACAAGTTACAACTTCAAGGCCTGCGTACAGTACACTGCTGTTTGCCCTGACCGTCCAGCTGTGGGAAGACGCCTCTGGCGACAACAGCTGCCCGGATCACGGCGGGCCAGGGGAAGCCACGGGCGGCGGCGAACATGGCGACGTCGTACACAAACTCCTGATGGAAGCACCGCCGCTCGTCGCAGAACTCGGGCCAAGAGAAGTGGCGGCTGAGCCTCTGCACGCCAGCCTCTCTCTTTCACAGACACAAAAACAAATGATGTATTATTCATGCAGTGATGTTTTAGTGCTGGGGCGGCTCAAGGGGAAGCTTTTATCTGTCACACAACTCAAGTGTCTTGCACCTCTGTCTTGTTTATGAGTCACTCTATTCACACATTGTTATTGCTGATACAAGGGCATCATTAGAGAAGCTACTGAGGTGGTTTGTGCTGTATTTATTAGCACAGCTTCTTTTTCTTCATTTTGTATGTCGTGTTCTAGTTTCTTAAGGTTATGTCTACTTAGTTATCTGGACACTACAGTTTCCCATCAAAGTCTATCTAATTCAATTTATACAATTGTGTAGTTTAAACAACACCAGATTACATAAAGCCATATTATTGTGCTGTATATTAACCTGCAGAAGTACAAATAAATATAGTGGAGTATAATATTATAATCTGATTATTGCCTACAGTTTGAGGAGCTGGGTGACGTCATAATAAATGGCCCCAGTCTCCAGTTTTAGGGGCCAATTTGGGGGTCACGTGTGGGTGTTGTTAAGTTTGTGTTGTCAAATTCCCGGCAGCATTTGAATGCTACCATGACAACGCGACGTTCTGTTCAACACCCGCCTACCTGCTGCCTCGCTATCTGTGCTATTTCACCCTCAGTCAGAGAACCCATCCTTGACAAGCGACGGAAGTGCACTCGGTTGCCATTGGAGACGAACGCGAGGGACGTGGGAGGGGCGTGCGGCGCCGTTGACGCGATTACGTAGCACGCACGTATTACGTAAGGCAGCTGATGGAATGTTCGCATACAGTTGAAAGACGCTTTATTTTTATTTATTTTTGTCATATTAATGAATATAAAAGGAAATTAAAAGGATAATAATATCACATTTGAATAATTTATTAGCCGTAAAAAATAATAAATAAATAATACATTTAATAAATTAATTAAATAATAAGTTTTAACAGGTGACACCTGTTGTTTCAAGCTCTAACTAATCCTCCTCCCCATGAAGCCCACTCCTCCTCTTTTTCTCCCCCCTTCGCCCCCTTTCTTAGTCTCCTCTTATGGCTGTTTAAGAAATAAAGCAGAGTAGAATTGGGTTTTTTTAAGTAAAAGATAACAGATTGAAATGACGTCAAGATGGCCATTGCAACAGTTCACCACTTCCAGTCATGTATGTAAAAATAAAAGTCCTATTAACTCAAGAGCTTCTGCATATTTACAAATGATTGCTTATTAGTAAAATTAGAAAGGTGAATGTAATTCCTTTTTCCACATTAAAAACTTTAGTTTGCACATAAAAACAGAGCAATCAGCAGTATCTCATGGAAATTATTCTCTGTGTGGGTTCGTAATGTCTGGGAAATTTCAGGGCATTTTCATTTCATTGTTGCTTTTGAATAATGATTTTCCACAAGATATATGTATCCCACAATGATTATATAAAAAGGTCTGTATAGCCTTCCCACTACCTTCTCTAATAAATACTTGAAAGTATCAGGACAGACCCAGTGCTCTTTCTGCACATTTGAAACAAAAATCTTTTTGGACCTTTGGATTTTTTACACATGTGGTTGTCTGGTTGGTAACGATTAATAGTTTCCCATTATTACGTTTTTACATATAGATTCCTTTTAGACAATCTTCCATCTAATGTATTTAACATATACATTAGACCTCATAGGCTTTGTCTGTAAATTATTTTAAATCCCTAATATATATAACAAACAAGAACAAACTAACATATACAATTATGCCACCAATGTCTCAGGATTTAGCCTTTTATTCTGCAATTTATGAATATACAGTGGTGTTAATGATTATTATTCTTCTTCAAAATTGTTGGCAGTTTATTAAATATCATGATAGCCCATAATTGTTCAGTATTCAGCCTTTTATTTTGAAAGAGATCTGGTCAATATGACTTTAAAGATGTGTTAACAATCAGTCAAATGTTTACAATGATTTTGGTCAGTTTTTAAATATTTTGCAATCCTATATTATTTCCTTTACAAACTAAAAAGCACGGGCGCGACGCCTTTATTTCGAAAGTCCAAACCAGCGTACTTCCGGTCTGTAATCCGCTGGCTTGACACGTGTCTCCACTGTGCGCCTCACATCGACGCTCTGCGGGGAAGAACTTAACGCGCAGCTCCTGCTCTGCTGACGGAGCTGTTATAGTGCTGTTCCCTCTGGATGTGCAATCAGCCATTGATCTCCCACCATTCCTATCGGCATGTGTCCATAAAGGTAAGACTCATCTCTTTTTTTCCCATCAAACTCCTGTTTCTCAACATGCACCTTTAAACTCCTGTAGATCTGGCCAATAATATCTACTGTTGTGAGTTAATTTATGTATTGTGTCATGTTATAACTCTTTATAATTATTTAGAGTATGATTACTCTCATAATAACCTATACACATGCATAAAGTATTTTTGTTTATGTGTGGCATACCTGCTTATTGGATGAGAGACATAGGGATTGAGCAGGTGCAAGAGGAGTGAGTGGACCTCTTAAAGTAGGCCACCCATCGTTATAATCTCCCCCTTGTTTTCTTCCTCCTTTGTCCTGTTGATTGAACAAATCACACGTCAGCATCTGAGAGGATTTTAATTTCCATTAACAATGAGAAAACAAAAAGTGTCTCCTTGATTTATCCACAAGGAATACTCATTAGCACCTTCAGTGTTCCTGTCAGCACAGGACCTGCTCATCCCAGACTTCCTGTCTACCCAGAATCCTCCGAGGCCCACCTACTCAGTCTCTCATAAGAGTTGTGAAGCATATACAGATTGATGAAATGAGGAGTTCTACAAGTCTCATTTTATTTATATTGTGTAAATTTGGTTAAAAATAAGGGGGTGTATAGTAGATTGTGAGATTCTTTGTCTTTTGTTGCCGTTTTTTACATTTAAATTTTAAAGTGCCCTTAGTGAAAGTCACAACATGGTGTTGAACAAGTTTGATAGGACTTTTATGACAATAATCCTATTAAATACTCCGTCAATTCGTAGCTTTTAGAAAAATAGGGTATTTTGTAGGCCCAGATTTACTTACAGAAACAAAACCTTGAAAGACGGCAGAATTCTATTTTGCAGGATCTAAAGCAAACTAAGAGGGGGAAAAAATACATGTATTTTTTAATAGTCCAGCTTTCAACATACATGAGCAATGTGTTTATTTTAGATTAATTACACTTTTTAATAATAACAGATAATGAAACAGAGTTCATTATTGCAGACAAGGTTCAAGGACAGCTCTTAAAGCTGCTCTAATGAATATTTTTATATTAACATTGGATCAAATGACTACTTGTGTGTGAAAGAGGGTAACTTGTAGAGTTAAACCCAAAGAGAATTATCAGAGTTTTAGCATCTTTAAGCTCGTTGTTTTGGTTTTTACAGGCCGCAACTTTACTGTTTTGGTTCAGGCAGCTGGCGAACAACACAGTGGAGCATTTAGCTGCTTAAGTGCTAGCTAGTTTTGTATGCTTCCAATTGGTGAGTGCAATCCTGAAGTACTTTACACATTATATAACATCTATGCAGCCATAATTCCAGATTTACACCCAAACAAGGCTTTTTGTTTTCCAGATGGTAGCCAAAGATAACTAAATGCAAAACCAGAGTGAGAAGTTGAAGTATAAACCCTGTTTAATTGGGTCTTACACATAATAACGCCTAACTGTGATGTCCAACCGCTCACATTTTGCTCATCTTTGATTGTCCACTACTCCTCAAGTGATAATGAGTAGTTTGCCTCAACGCGATTCGATAAGAGCAGTTGGTGTCAGCGATTTCTAAACAGGAGGCCCCCCGTCAGAAAAGATTGTCTTTGATTACAATCCTCTCTGATGACGACAGCTTGTCGTGTGTGTGTGTGTGTGTGTGTAAAAAGAGAGAGAAGAAAAAAAAAGGAAAAAAAAAAAGAACGATATGTGCTGAGGACTTAATATCTCTGATTGCACGCCAATTCAGGTACACAGTGTACAAAGAGATATTTGTCATATTTGTCTGCGGTGACATTTTCCCCTTTCCTGTCCACTCAGGGATGAATTTGAATAAAAGACATCATCAAAATTGCAAATAAGCATGTGCCTCCCCTCCAGGTCAGGTACGGGGCCTTGCATAAGAACACCACTTGTCTTGGCCTCGCCATAGCAACCCCCCTCCTTCTCCAACACACACACACACACACACACACACACACACACACACACACACACACACACAGACACACACACAACTCTAACACACACAACACACACACACACACACACGCTCTTAAGCAGGCTTTTCATTCTATCCTTAGCCTCTCCTGTCTCTTCCTCAATTCTCCCCCCTCCCCCCTCCACGCACCTGATTAGACAGCCATTTTGCCCTGGGAGACGGGGGCTCTGCTGTACTTCTTAGTCTAGCCTATGACTCTAGCATCAGAAGAAGCCGACACACACACACACATTCAAACAGTTAGTTTGGACTTGACTGGTCACACCCGACACGGATTGATTCCCCTCCACTTTTTTCTCATCTCTTTGGACCATGATTCCTGAATATGTGAGTGGTGTACCTAAGAGATAGCTCTTAATTGCATGACTTTTTGTCAAATTTGTGGTAGAAGTTGTTGTTAAGTTCTTATGTAGCGATTAAAATGTCATAAATTAGGGAATACTGGTAAAAATGGTTCTTTGGTTGACTTTAAAGTTACAAAGATGGGTCTGTAGTTGACATATAGTGTCAATGGCTAAGTGGTAAATCAATATATACAACATATATATCACCATATATAAATATATATATATATATATATATATATATATATATATATATATATATATATATATATAGTGATATATAATGTGCCAAAAATGGGTCTTTAGTTGATATATGTTAGTAAAAGAAGTTCAAGTTATCTTAAAAAATTCCCCAACTTGTTTCTATTATGCTTAAAGGGCTAGTGTCTTATTAAAATGTCTCATCAATGTGCTACCAAGTGTCTTTTATTGTCAACAAGAAGTAAACTGGGCTACTTATGCTGTAATTTAATGTGACTATCTGCTATTGACTACCTATTGAAACTTCTATTTGTATGCTTTGAGATAGGCCTCAGAACATCAAAATAATTTAAACCTGTGCAAAGTACAGGCTTTTACTTTCAGTCCAGCAGCTGATCATATTCTCCTTCTATATTTGATCGGCATCACCTTGGAAACTAATGATTTTCAGCCGTTGCTTGTTTAAAAAAACATGTATGACTGTGGTTGATGTTTTAGGTATAAAGTTGTTAGTAGACATTGAGCTAAAGAGGGATTAAGATGCAGAGCGTCACGTTGACTGTCTTTGTCTAATAGCAGTGACTTGGCCTCATGGGACTTTAAAGCCTCGCTAAGCCTGTTGATGCCAGTCACCTTTTTTTCACAGGTGATAGAAAGTCATCCCAGTCATGATTTACATCATGATCATTCTATTGACTAAAGCAAGCGCCGCGTCACTCTGAGCTATAGTTTTTTATCCAAACCAAATAGAAAACCACTCTATGAATCAGTAAACTTCTAGCTCATAAAACGTACACACTGTATATTATGCAAGCTGTTCAGAAGCAGGACAGGCTGAGGGAAGCTCTGTCTTTAACATGTGCTGTACATATATGTGCATAGCTGTATGTGATATCATGTCATATGACAATTATTCATTTTGAAAATTGATGCCAATCCATCTGTATTTTGTCCCAAATGGATTTGAGAGAATGAGAATTGTTGGGAATCTCTGTGGATTCTGGCAATTATTTGTCACTTTGGTTATTAAATGGATTAAATACTGCAGGAAAACCTTACTTTTAGGTTTACCTTGCAGGTTACCGGTTTGATTTGGATGACTTTGTAGAAAATACTTTCCCGGCTTCAGCCAAATGACACATGTAACACCCTTATAAACCAGGTAGTCCTGTTAGCGGATGTCCTGCCCTGAATCCTCAAACACCCTGATTAGTTGTGATCTTGTGAGTGTGATTAGAAAGTGTCAGAATAGCAGAACAAAAGTCAATGTGACACTTGAAAGTAAAATTAATCTTTTGAGAACATTTGAAGTAGTGTTTTGTTAGATGCATCAACGACTTTACAATCCGTATGTGTCCCACAGGTGTGCGTGAGATCGCAGCATGCACTCTGTCCACGCAGAGATGTGGGACCCCCGGCCCCTGTCTAATCATGCCTCGCCCCTATCCCCGCGGCCCCCCTCCAACTTGCGCCCAGTCTATGTGACTACATCCACTCCGGCCAAGCGGATCACCTTCTACAAAAGCGGCGACAGCCAGTTCGGGGGCGTCAGGATGGCCATCCACAAGCGAAGCTTCAAATGCTTCGACGCCCTGCTGGACGACCTTTCCCAAAAGGTTAGTGGGACAGGAGATTTATTTTGAAGCTGACTGAGTGGGTGCACCTGTACTGCACTTTAATCGTTTCAACTTCGCAACAGCAAAGGTCCCATATTGTATAAAGTAATATGATATATCCATCATTCCATTATCAACTGGAAAATGGGCATAATATGTCTCCTTTAAATTTTCACTTCCTGAATGAAAATGTATTTGGGAACACACTGGCATTAGACAGATTGTTGCAGATATGTACCGTGTATACATGTGTGTTTCCACTTACAGGTGCCCCTGCCATTTGGCGTGCGGACTGTGACCACTCCCCGCGGCACCAACGCCATCAAACACCTGGAGCAGCTCCAGGACGGCGGCTGCTACCTCTGCTCTGACCGACGTCAGGCTAAGCCAGTCAACATGGAGCTGGCCGGCAAGCGCCCGAGCATCTGGCATCATCACAGCCGGAGGCTCCAGCGGCCCGAGTCCTCGTCTGCAACGCCGCCCGGCCATTCCTCTCACAAGCAGCGACGGATCCTGCTGGTGAAGAACAGCGAGCCGGGCATGAGGAGGAGCGTGGTGCTCAGCAGGAGGTCCACCAGGAGTCTGGGGGCCTTTCTTGATGAGGTCTCCGAGGTGATGCAGTTTCATGTTCGCAAGCTCTACACTGCTGAGGGACGCAGGGTAAGAATTGTTTTCTAATGAACCGTCATGATTTAGAGTGTTTTGTTTTGCATATGACACCCTTTTTAGTGGAAACTGACACTGTGTGAATTTGTTTCCAGATTGACAGCGTGCAAAGCCTCATGACCTGTCCTGGTGTGTTGGTGTGTGTCGGCCGGGAATCCTTCAGCCCGATGCTAGTGAACTTTATCAGGAAGAGCTCAGAGGAAAAACTGCCCGGTCTGGGCAGCAGGTCTCCCGGTCTAGGCCCAAGGACTCCTGGTAACGGGGCTCGATCTCCTGCTGCTCAAGGAGCTAGATCTCCACCTCATGGAGCTCAGTCCAGAGCCAGCGAGTACAGTGAAGGGCCTGAAAGCAAGAAGAATGGTAAGTTGTTTGGGTAAATACCCGAAAAACAAACCTCAATTTCAACAACAGATCTAAAATATATAAAACGGTGCATTTTCATTCCCTTTTCTCTCTTTCCGTTCAGTTAACTTTGGTCTGGAAACCAAAAAAAGTATCATCCACCCTCGTTCTGATTCTTCAAACCGCTCCGCCCGTTTTTCCTTGTCATCAGAAAAGTCATACGGCAATGGTGTCAGCGCCAGACCGGCTATTATGAACGACGACATTGAAAAGCGGGTCCTGGTCAATAAAGACGGCAGCCTCTCAGTAGAGATGAGGGTGCGTTTTCGCCTACAAAATGACGAGACCCTCCAGTGGTCTACACAAGTTAAGAAATCCCCATCTCTGACTAATGAATGCTGCCCCCTGAGCCAGGCCCAGCCCCATTACCTGCACCAGGGCCAATCAGAGAGCTGCTCTGACCCTGATTCCGCATCGTTCGACCCTGAAGGTGTGGACTATTCCAACCAACCTCCGCAACATGTGTTGGAGGGGAACAGCTGCCCCTGCTGCTACCAGAGACCGGAACAACAGTATGACTTGTGGAAAAACCCAGCACACAGCCACAGAAAGCCTCCTGTCCCTCCCCCACATGCATCCAGCCGCACCCACACTATGATGAGACACACACACTCTTCTAGCTCCTCTTCATCGTGTAATTCCAGGAGGTTGGTGCGCTGTCGAGCACGGGTCTCCAACTGCAGAGGAGGGTCGGCGCAGAGCCAACTGGTGCAGGAGGAGATGTTTGTGACGGAGCAGGTTGAGCGCAGAATGGAGGTGGGGCAGGATGAAGAAACCCATGTCGAGGTGTGCAGGGTGAGCCGATGCTGCAGCCGAAGTGAAGTACTTGCCATTGATAGCAACCTACGACCACTTAGCAGGAAGTCAGTAGAGGATGAGCTAATGATGGAGGAAGAGGGGGAGCGAGCACCTTCTGTCATCAGTAAGTCCTCACATGTCCTTCAATCACTGAAAGAGGACCAGGATGATGACCTGCCGCCCAACGCCGCTTGTGTCCACTCTACAGAACACAATAACGGCGAGGAGGAGACAGGAAGCGGAGCCGTGTCTGAAGCCTCTTCCTGTTGCTGCGGAGCAGCAGACTCGCATTCAACAGCCGAAGCGGAGGAGACGGATCGAGCTCCCAGCTCCAAGTCCAAAACAAGCAGAGCTTCTTGCGGGTCCAGCAAAGCCAAGATTGCAAACTCAGAGGAAGAGGGGGCTGCAGATGATGAGGATGAAGACATAAACAGGGTTGTTAGTGTCTTGTCTAGTCACACAGGACTTTCTCTGCAGTCAAAAGCATCCAGTGTATGTCCTAATTGTGGCGGCTGCAAACGTGGGGTCAACTCTGATTCTCACAGTAGAGCATCACAGATGTCCCATCATTCCAAACAACCCTCTTCAAAGCCCTCAACACCTCTCTCCAGCCAAGAGAATAATGGCAGTGATGATGATGGCTCCGAAGGTTCAGCTGAGTCAACGAAATCTAACAAGACCAATCTAACAAACGATGGGTGCTGCTCTCCAACATCAAATGTCCTGGAGGGCAGCGCATCTAGTGCCATGTCCAGAATGTCCAATCCAGAGGCAGCAGGAAAAGAGGAAGAAAGGGCTCCTAGTGCAACCTCAACTACAAGTCACAGGTCCAATAGATCACACAAATCTGGCTGTAAAGGCAGTGTTGCAGGAGAAAAAGAGGAGAGAAGCCCCAGTGCCGTGTCGGCTCAGTCCAAAATGTCCGCCAGGTCCAGCAGGTCTCACAAGTCCAACTGCAGCGCAACAGCTGACATAAAGACACAAGAGGACGCAGAGGGAGAGAACACTGTGGAGAGAGCACGGAGCTCCTTGTCAGCCAAATCTGGTGCTTCGGCAAAGACCAGTGCTTCAGTCAAGATAAAAAAGATGGTGGCCTCCCCAACTGAAGAGGAGGATGACACTAACGAAATAACTCAGAGTTCTCTTTCTGTTAAGCCTGGCAAGATGCAAAGACCTGATAGCGTCCTATCTGCTAAATCAAATGTGTCAGCAAAGTCCGGCAGATCTCACAGATCCACTTGTGGTCACTGTTCGAAAGCAGTATCTCCAGCTGATGAACCCGTAGAAACTGGACAGGAAGAAGGAATTGAGGCAGAAGAGCGAGCAGCAAGTGCCATGTCAGCCAAATCTGCACTTTCTGCCAAGTCCGATAAATCTGATAAGTCCACCAAAGCTCCGGAAAGGTCACTTTCTCCCAAGTCTGGAACCGGAGAAGACGGAGAAGGAAGGGCAGTGAGTCGAGCGTCTGGCAGATCAGTCAAGACTTCAACGTCTTGCAAGTCTAACGGTCAAATCGCGGCATCTCCAAGCTCCAAGGAGTATGAGATGGTAGAAGATGAACAGCAGCGGTCTGAAAGTGTAATATCTGCTAAATCAGCTTCTTCTGCAAAGTCTCGCCGCACAAAATCTCCAGCCAAAGACGCAGCAAAGGCAGAGGACAGAACCCCCAGCGTCATGTCAGGGAAATCACACACCTCTGCAAAGTCCTCCAAGTCCCAAAAGTCGAACCGAACCACAGAATCTCTAAATCCAAATAAAGCTGATATTCCCTCTACTGAGACGAATGGGGAAGCAGAGCAAAATGAAAATCCAGAGCGGGTGGCCAGTGTCATCTCCGTAAAGTCAAAGTCTTCAGTGAGGTCCCATACTTCTCACAAGTCTAGCAAGAATCTCAAACCGGTGTCGCCAAGTCCAAATGTTGTCACCATTAAAACACTAGTGGGGGTGGATGAGGAAGGAAATGAGACAGCAGAGAGAGCACATAGTGCTGCATCTGTTAAATCTAACGTTTCGACTTCATCACATAAGTCCAATCACAATGGAACAGCTGAGATTGATGTTGAAACAGTAGATGAAAATGTTGTGGAGGACAACGCACTAAGATGTAAATCTCACAGCCAAACGCCCTCACCCAGAAGTACATCGCGGACTCATTCAACCAAAGCCGCATCCCCGGTGCAGCAGTTGTTGCCCGGCCCCAGTGATGGAGAGACAAGAGGGCCCAGTGCCTTGTCTGTGCCCTCCACAACCTCTGCAAAACCTGGCAAATCCAAAAGTCGCTGTGGAGCAGCTTCAGCAAAGGACGAAAGGGTGGGGGATAAAAAGGAAGATAATGAGGAGGCTTCTGATCGGGCTAGTAGCATTCTGTCGTCCTCAACCATAAGGTTGAGGAGAGACTCAGGAGGATCCGAGCAACCGCTGAGTCGAAACTCATCAGGGTCAGTGTCTCTCGGGTTGCTAGAAGACCAAGACACAGCTGACTCAGACAGTGGCAAGTCCAGTGTTTCTTTTTACACAAACACTGAGAGAAAAGGCAGAGTGAAGACCGCAACTCCTCATGTCCCTAAAAGCATAGAGCAGTCTTCCACGAAGGAAGAAAGGGAGGGAACGGGGTCCATCATGTCTCAAAAGTCCAGCGGTAAAACCACTCATAATCACCCAGCAGTCGGTATCCCTACTATTGAAACACCAGGAGGGAGTCAGCACAAAGGTGAAGAAGATGGAGAACAAACAACAGAAAGAGGAGCCAGTGCATTCTCAGCCAAAAGCAATAGGTCTCACAAGTCATCTTGTAACTGTGGTGTCAAAGCAGCAGCTCAAATGCTTGACAGTGAGCCCACAGAGCAACAAACTAGTGTCAGCCCAACCAAAGCAGGAAATGACCTAGAAACTGGGAGCGTGAAGTCTTCATCGACTAGCAATGTGGATGCCCCCGGCAGCAAGGCTTCATCTGCAGCAGCACCAGCAAGCGCTAAAGTTCGGAGCAAATCCGCAGCAAGTGCTGGCGCTAAGAATGCTAATGTAGCTGGAGATTCGGGAGAAAATGATTCTATAAATCAGGCCATCAGTAGACCAGCTAGTAAGGCCAATGGGAAAGAGGATATTGCAGACAACAAGGCGGCTAGTGTCCACTCCAAGAGTCCCTGTGGTCTCAGGCCTGTGTCTGCCGCGTCGGCTCAATTAGGGTCAAAAATAAAAGCCTCAGAGGAGAGCAAAGAAGAGGATTCAGTCAAACATCCCAATGGCAGTGTCAAAACGTCCAGTTCTCAAAAGAAAGGAATCAAATCCTCAAGCCCCTGTCCTCTACACAGCCCCAGACCAGGCAGCAAAGTGGAGACACGTAGTGAGAGGGCCCCGTCTCACACTCTGTCTGCTGCCGACATGCTCAAGGAAACCATGGCTGCTGCACGGTCACACAGCCGACAGTCGAAGACCAGTAATACCAGTAACAAGTCAAAGAGCAAAAGATCTGAGAGGGGCAAGAACCAAACGGATCAGGAGGACCTGGAGCTTTCACCTGCCTATCTGCCCAACACTTCCCCCAATGAAGTTGTCAGCGACTGGCTGCGGAGCATTCCCGCAAACAGCAGCATGCTGGCGCTTGGTGACGAACCGAATGAGGAGATGGTGGAAGAGGAACCCGTAGAGGAAGAGGCAAAGGAGGAGGAGGGTCTCGAGAAAGTGGAGGCCGAAGAGGGAGAAGAGAAAGAAGAAGAGGGAGCTGGATGCGATGGCGCAGAGGTGGAGCAGAATTCAGGTCCAGCTCCAGGTGATGCAGTGGAGGCGCCTTCTCGCCCCAAAACCCTGTTGTTGAGCAGCGACTCTCTGCCCAGAGGCTTGCGTTCTTCAGCAGCAGTGATGAAAGTTCTCCTGAGCTCCTCTCTGGGTCGATGTCAGAGCATGCCAGAGGTAAGCTAATGAGTGTATGTCAATGGCTTCAAATCACATTGATGTGAGCATCTAATCTGCACATTTTTAAGAATGCCTTATTTTCATTGATTTAAAACGTAATTTGTATTCTCTGCCGTCTTCTTTAGGTGTCTCCAGTTTATGGGCGTCGACTGAGCACATCAGCCAGGGGTCTCTTGGACTGTTTGGCCCAGCTCCAGCTCATTGAGCCGGCATTGAGCCCTGGCTTTGATCCACAGAAGGACCAGCACTATGAGGACATTATGACCATCCTTCAGTCCCTCTGGCTCACTGAACCAAGAATTACTGAGACCAAGGAGGGCAAAGAGGCCAAGGACGTTGGCCCAGAGCAGGTGTCTCCGCCGCGGTCCTCATCCGGGTTGGGAATGAGCAGTGGCTCTGGCGGATCGGGGAAGGAGAATGGAAACCAAGCTGGAGATGAAACTGGGGAAAGCAAAACTAAAGAGGCCTCTTTACATGAGGATGAGGGAGCGGAGAAGGTTCTCGAAGAGGAAACAGATGTAGCAGAGGAATCAGCACAAAGTGAAGAACAAAGTACAGTCCCTCCAAGTCTGGACAGTGCAAAAGCCACTGAAAATCCCTCATCGTCGGACAGCTCTCCTAACGGCGGCTCCAAATCCCCCACCGATAACGAACGAGAGACGCCGGAGGACTCCAGCTCGGCCACGCCCCCAACAGTTCTGCGAGCACCCTTGTCAAAAAGACAATCCCAAGACCCCGATCCGGTGTGGGTCCTGCACCTCCTGAAGAAGCTGGAGAAACAGTTCATGAACCACTACATCAACGCCATGGCGGAGTTCAAAGTCCGCTGGGACCTGGACGACAGCCTCGTCCTGGACACCATGATCGACGAGCTGAGGGACGAGGTGAGCCGGCGCATCCAGAGCAGCGTCGAGTGCGAGGTAAGAAAGATTCAGAGCCGCGCCGGCAGAGGGGGCAGGAACCCACGGCCGCCGCAAAGAGGGACGTTGTCCAGGGAGTCCACCGTGACGGAGAAGAGGCGTAAGATATTGACGGTAATTCCACCAAATTCTCTTTACATCTATCGAGATACTCGAAAAAGCAGAAAGATAACGTTTGATTTATTTTTCAGGTCATGAAGAACCAGTCATTGAAGACCGCTGAGTCCCTGAGCGACGAAGAGACCACAGGCGAGTTCAGCGACCAGCGAAGCGATGACGAGTACTGCCCCTGTGATGCTTGTGTCCTCAAGAAAATGGCCGCCCGGCCTTTCAAAGCGAACCCGCTGGCATCTGAAGCACCAGTCATGATGGAGTTTGACCTCCTTAAGATACTGCAGCTGAAGAAAAGCCCAGTGCCTGCAGCTGTGCCGGCCCAACCTGCGGCTCGGGGAGTTGATAGCAAGGTCGCAGAAGAGGAGGGGAGGAGTTTAGAGGTACTGCAGGAGGAAGAGGAGGAGGAGGAGGAGGAGGAAGATGAAACTAAAGAGGATATCAAAGCTCATGTTGTTTTAGAGGAGACAATCCCAGAGGAAGATGAGGAAATGGAGGAAGAAGAGGATGGAGTTGAGGCAGGAGAAGGGGAGGAGGTAGAAGCTGAAAAGGAGGAAAGTAGTGCAGGTGATGAGGAGCAGGAAGAAACAGGTGGGGAGGAAGCTGGGGAGGAGGAGGTAACCAAAAATGGAGAGGAACAAGAGGAGGAAGAATGCCAATGCCAGTCTGCTAGTAATGAAGAGGAGGAAACAACAGAAGGAGAGGATGCTGAGGAAACTAGCGACAACACAGGTGAGGACGAGACAGGAGACGATGAAGAGAGGTCAGGGGAGGAAGAGGGGGAGACTGGAACAGGGGAAGAGGAGGAGGAGAGTGACAAGGAGACGGTGAAAGAGGCAACAGCAGGTGAAGGAGAGACCAGTGAAAATGCCGAGGGTGAGGAGGAGGAGGAAGCAGAGGTGGAAGAGTGCGAGGTGTCTGAATTTAAGGAGGAAGAAGAAGAAGAAACGACAGGCAGGGAAAGCGGAGGAGAAGAGGCGTCTGGGGAAACGGAGGATGACAACGCTGCGAAAAAAGAAGAATCCACGCTGGTGGAGGAGTCCGGGGAGGGAAACCTCAGCGCCTCGGCAGAGGATGAAGATGACGGGGATGATGATGCCGGAGAGGGGGACACACATGATGAAGAAAAGGAAGGAGAGAGTGAAGAGCAGGGAGGGGAGGCATCAGAGGAGGAAAGAGCCTCATCAAAGGTAGGATCAATTTACAGTCTGGTTCAACTATGACCTTCTGTATTTGCCGTAGTTTAGCACAAACACAGTTTAGAAGCAACAATTAAACTAAATAAGTCATTTATATCACATGATAACGCATTTTAAAGCAGCTATAAGGACATTTTGAGAAAAAATTATATTTATGTCTGTGAAACATTTGTATATGCCGTATAGTTAGATTATGAATGATTATTATAACACAGTTGTGGTCATTTTCATATTTTATATTGATATTAAACATTTTATATTATTATATTTTTCACCTAGAAACCAATTCTAATTAGAATCTATCTAGAACGGTACAGACTCATTTAATGACATTCATTTATTTTCCTTTACGTGGCTAAATATTTAGGATGCAACAACTATTTTGTGTTCTTTAAAAAAAAAAAGTCGGTTTGATGTCATATATAACTGTTCCTGCAGAAGAATGAACTGACGTTCTAGTTAGGAATACCAATTTGAGCCCCACCTATATTTAAACACCGCTGAGTGCCTGAACATGACTGCCATGTCAAAGTCTACTGCACCTTAAAGAGGCCTGACCTACTGCAGCCTGAGCGCTAATTCTAAGCCTGTGGGAAAAGATAATCTTTCTATCCAATTAGAAGTAATGAACAAATCTGTTTTGTTGGGCAGCAACATAGCACTTCTACTGATAGACGTCTGCTGTTATTGTCAGTTGCAAACTCTTTACTGAAAACATTCATTGACTCTGTTACTGAGGCCTCTCTGCACTGATTGAGTGACACCAATTTAAATACCAACTATTACTTTTGCTCATGGATGGATTACTGAATGGGCCTAAAAAGAGCACAGGCCCAGAGGCTCCCTCGCCTTGACTTGCAAAATGTCACTCGAAGAGACAGGACCACGAAGAGATGCAAAAGGATCACAAATTTAAAAAAACATCTACAAAAAGACACACAAATGACTACAAAGAGACACAAAGAGACAACAAAGAGATGAAAATGACTAGAAAAACACACAAATGACTACAAAGAGACACAAAATGACTACATAAACACACAAAATGACTACATAAACACACAAATGATTTCTAAGATACAAAATAATTACTACAAAGAGACTAAAAAACTTCATACAAACGCAGATTAATAAAAAGAGACACAAAACAACTATGAAAAGACACAAAGTGACTACAAAAGGGCACAAAACGACAAAAAAGACACAATATGACCTCAAAAAGACAAAACATTTATTAAAAGACTACAAAGAAACATAAATGACTACATAGTGAAGGAAAAAGAACCGAGAAGGACACACAACGACCCAAAAAAATACATTACCACAAAATCACTAAAAGATGCACGACGCCTAGAAATAGACGCAAGACACCAACAAAGAGAAGCTGTGGTCTATTACATGTCTGAGCCCAGGGGCCTGTTATCTCATAATCCGACCACGCTTTTGCTATGTAACCAACATGTAGCTATAATTACTTAGCATCCCAGTTGTACCCACTTTAGTCTATAACAACAGCTCAGAGATAATGTCATGTTATCTTGTTGGACCCTCAGGGCCAGGGGGTGCCTGCGACCGAGGGAGAGGAGGCCGACGGCGAAGACTCAGACACCGACGACAAACGTCCAAGCGACACCAGTGTCGACGATTCAGGACGCGAGGGGGCCGAGGCCACGGGAGAGGAAGATGCTGTCGAAGAGTTCCAGCCTGAGGAAGAAGGGGACGGAGAGGTGAACGAAAGGGACGATGGCGCTCTCCTCCATCAGTACACCAGGACCTCTGTGGAGTCCCAGCCCGGCTCCCTGGAGGACATCGACACAGATGAGCGCCATCACCCTGTAAACGCCATAGAAGTGCCCAAAATGGCTGTCGGTGGATCGTCTGGCGGTGGCACGGGTCAGAGAAGGAGCCGCTCGCCCGGCAGGGTCAAATGCCGCAAACCCAAAGAGACTGACGTAGAACTGAGTGACTTTTAACGTTATGGTCGCAGACTCCCAGAAACCCTTGCTCTGTCAGCACCTACACGGGTAGAATTATGTAGGTTCACAAACTGAAACCAAAAACTCTAAACACTTGAAGCACTTTATCACTCCAGATCCGGTGTAGAATCTTGAGACCACCTTATCCTATTTAATTATTTGAATTATATTCGTATATTTTTTAAGTTAATTGTACGGACAAAGGGATTTGTCTATTTATGTATTGTATGTGTATGAATAAGGTATATTTTTGAAACCAAAAAAATGACATTTTTGACACCTATGGGTGTATTATGTGAACTCAGTGGAGAACAGGTTTAATGTTTTATTGAATCATGTAGCCATTCATTTACCAAGTACCTCAGAGATATGTTAATGTTAATTGCCTGTTCCTGTGTATTGATACTATCGATTCTTCGTCTATTTTCTTGGTCTTGTTTCATTCTCTCGGGTTTGGAAAGTCACCTCCTAGCTGTTACTTAACTACCTGCTTAATCTGTAGTCTGTAAAGAAGCCCGTTGTTTAAATCGACTAATGCTCGGTGATGTAACCTCATTACCTTAAAGGAATAGTTTGACTTTTTTGGGAAGTGTTCGCTTTTTTGCAGGGAGTGAGGCCAAGAGGAACGATACAAATTCTCAGGTCTGTGCGCTAAGAATGATGCTAAAGCTAGGAGAATGTTAGCCTAGCTTAGCACGAAGACTGGAAGCGGGGGGAAACAGCTAGCTTGGTGCTTGAGCTTTCCTTTTAAGTTAGTTTTGAATCACTTTCCACTCCAAAATTGACAGAAAAAAGAATTTCATTCTCAAACTGTATTTTAGTAGCTTTATCGTATGATATAAATTCAGCAATTATACCTCACTATATTTATGTTGTCCAATAATTGTACAAGAGTTTTAGTCCCAGGTTTGCTGTTAAAAACTTCGAAAATGGAGCATCTCTGAATTGAATTTCAGGTTAAACTTTCTGTGCTGCTTGAATATAAGAGCTGTGCGTTTGCATGACCAGCAGTGCGGAACGACAGCGTGAAAGTGATGCCTTACTGTATCCATGGTTACATGGAGGTAGATCGACGGAAACGGAAGGAGGGAGATCACGATGAAGTCTTTTGTTCCCTGACATGCTCTCTCACTGTGTTAGTGATTTCCTGCAGAATCAGAGAAATTGTTAAATTCACTGGAATGGATCAAATTTGCTCTTCAGAAGTGCTGGAAATATATACTGACAAAATCCTGCTGTATGTGGTACCAAAAGGGTGTTTGTGAGTGTGTGTGCCTATGCTGCTATCGGCCCATTTGGCTGTCCATCAGTCTGTGATATCACCAAGTGAACACCCTGTACCAAACGAATGTAACAATGTTGATGTGAATAAAATGAGTGCACAGGAAGAAAGATTCTCGTGTTCCTAACCGGAGTGGCAGTGTGCAAACACTAAGAGTGATATGCTCTCTGATCCAGATCTGATGTGCACTTTGCCGCTCTTTGCTCTGCCCCGACTGCCCTTGGCTCTGCTCCAACGTTTTCCAAAGCTGCTCAACTGCTCTCAAGATACACAGGCGTCACGCTAATCCAGTACCTGTGAATGTGTGTGTGTGTGTGTGTGTGTGTGTGTGTGTGTGTGTGTGTGTGTGTGTGTGTGTGTGTGTGTGTGTGTGTGTGTGTGTGTGCTGAGCCACAGAGGGATTGAGGCTGATTTACATCACATGGACCGACATGGTAAAGCCTGTACCTGCAGAACACTGTTACAGCACACAGGGTGAAAAAATGCCTATGAAACTTCTAACAAAGTATTAACAATAGATATTTTAACATAATTCAGTTATGCAGTAATTATGCCAATCACTGAAACGGTGCATCAGATTACAATTTTTGGGGGTAATTTTCCTGATTTTATTGAACACACTATATTTTAACATCTTGTACATACATAATTTAAGCTACTTTTGAAAAGCAATGACTACTAGTACACATTGACATTTGCAGGTTATTATGCTTGTGTTGAGGTGTCAAGCCTGCCCCCTAGTGTTACAACATGGTGTTGCATTTAAGGCCTCCAGGTGCCAAAATTCAACCTCTTGCTTCCAAACAGCTTAGTTTTTGGCTTATAATAATCAAAGCATAACGATTAATGGCTGACCTTTGACTCAAGTGTCATAATTACACATAAATGTGGTAGAAATCAGTTCATCTGCTGAGCTATAAACTCTCTGTGGAGGGGGAATAGTGGGTTGATTACATGAACGTGTGTAGATGACATCACGCAACGTCAGTTACGACAGGCACGCCTCCACGGCCTCTCTCACGATTGGCTGTTGCTCCAAATGAGTCCCCGCCTCCAGGAGAGAGCGACCGGTCAGCAAACAGACCAAAGCCAGAGGGACCACCTACACACGGAGAAGATGTAACACAGACAAGCCTGCATCCATACATTCCTCCACTGCTTCACGCACCGCACCGCCTCCTCACCTTGGTAACGCTTCTGGCAGTGCGCGTGTGTGCGCTGATGTCAGAGTACGTGATGTCCGCTGTCAGCTTGTCCACTTGGTAGACGGCCTTCAGGAGAGCTTCCTCACACCGGGACTCCGGACAACCAGACAGCTTCTGGAAGCAGAAGGAGACATCTTTCAGTGTTTGCTGTCAATCTACTGATGATTACTTGCAAATGTGTTGGGATTTTGCACAACTTAACATACAATATGTCCTGAATCATTACATAATCTTGTTGCTCTGTCTTGTGGATTTCTAAAGCCTTAATGATTTCAGTTTAATTAGGAAAGTGCACCATGTGAGCTCAATATAAAGCTGTTTCCATGGAAATCCATGAATAGACCAAGCAAGGAAAGTTGATGGATTGTTGTTTTGTGGCTATGGAGAAACTTACATACATATTTTTGGCTTTAAAACACATATTAAGTATCGGATCCTTTCTTTTTATCTGACAAAATGTGATTACAGTACCAAGTCAGAAAGTACGACAGCAAAAGGTGCCTTTATGTTTTATTTAGGCTTGCATTTATGCTCCATGTTAAGTGTATGTTTTGATATGTTATATTATGGTGAAAAAACATATTTGTCCAAAAAAGTAAAGAAATGAAAAGTTGTATTTTATCACATTACGACAAACTATCTGAAAACCTCAAGTCAGGTAGTTTGTTTAGGAGAACTGGTTGGTATCTGGGACTTTTTGCTAAATATATAATTACGCTGCATTGTTTTTGGTGTAGTCGGGGGGGGGAATCCTGTTCATGTCCCGTTATTGGTGCACTTTTCCATACCTGGAGTAAACGTGTGGCTCTGCAGTACAGTTTGCTGTTGGTGACCTGCACGTCCACCATGTGGTTCTGGTAGATCTTCCCCTTCAGGACGTGAGCGCCGGTGCTCACGGCGTTCAGCAGCAGCTTCGTGGACAGCTCCCACTGCTGAGAGAGAGGCGGGATTGATTATTCTCTACATTTACCAAAGCTTGACTCAAAGGCAACAATGCAAATAAAAAAACAACTGTCATCTAAAATAAGATTTTAAGAACACGAGAAATAAGAAAAACTGAAAATCAATGAAGACTAAATTAGTTTTACAGCTCAGCTGAAGTGGGGTGGGAGACAAAGAGCAAATGAGGCAGAACAGTTATTTATTGTGCTCCAATGAATCAATGTGTGTGTGTGTGTGTGTGTGTGTGTGTGTGTGTGTGTGTGTGTGTGTGTGTGTGTGTGTGTTGTGTGTGTGTGTGTGTGTGTGTGTGTGTGTGTGTGTGTGTGTGTGTGTGTGTGTGTGTCTGTGTGTTGCTGTACCATTTGCAGTGAGATCCCTGAAGCAGGTGACGGCAAAGCGAATGTTAGTGAAGATAAACACAGCTTGTTAATGTCATCCTGCAAAAAAAATGCAGACTTTATTAGATGGATGGATGGATGGATGGATGGATAGATGGACAGAAAGACAGACAGACAGTTACTTGTTGTACAGCAGCTGCAGTGTCTCCATCAACCCGATGATAAACCGCGTGGAGGTTGGACGTCTTTTCTCTCACTCTGCGCGCCAGCTCCGCCACTTGGCTGATGTCGTCTGCGGAGAGACGCCGTCATGACACACGTGTTGATGTGATATGGACAGTGTCCGAATGTGAAAAACCAAACGTTCGCTCACCGGAGTGTGTGTAGATAAGAAGAACGACGTCGCGGTCATCAAGAGAGGGCAGAACTAGACGCAAGAAATCCTTGTGTGCTATGCGAAAGTCTGGACCCTAGAGGAAATAAAACACACGATATGTTCAGAAACCTCCTTAAAGTGTATACCGTGTACATTTGAAACATGTTAAGTAGTTGTTACTTCCTGTGTTTCATCACATCCAACCCAATATTTCATAGTATTTATGGCTGGCATTACCTGTTACCTTTATACAACACAGTTTGTATTGTCAGTGGCTGAGCGCGCCATTCCAGTGCTGAATTCAAATAGTGTGCACATGCACGAGGGATTCACAGGAAATGACACATGCATATACAAACTGAACTCTGGGACTTGTATTATAAAGAAAAAAATGATTGTTTTTTTCCCCCTACAAAGTGGATAAACTTGCACATTTCAAAAAGCCAAATTCAAGTAGTGGCCCTTCTAAATTAAGACCAGCCAGCAGTATAATGTAGACTAATGCAGATTCATTGAAAACAGACTCGTCCTACTGGGTTTCAGAGAGGAGGTGCATGCTAATCCTGCTCTGGGTTAATCTAAAAAGTCAGAGGCGTAGACAGATGTGTAATTACACGGTTCAAAATGAGAGCTGGATTTCAGTTTAATTGGATTAAACCGGATTTCGATCATATTAATACTTTGTGAGGCCTTGTAAGGATTTCTTAACACACATAGACGAGCCGAAACAGAAAGCTCCATGTTGGGAGTTGGGTAGCACTGACAGTAGACGAGAGAAATTTTAAATCTCCTGTACAGTGGCAACTCCTCATTCCCATAGGGAAAAACGTCCGATCAGCGACTTTGTTCTGTAATTCTGTACAATTACTAGTTCATAAACTCTATTATTTTTTTCCTCTTCTGTTTAAATATTTGTAATTTCATTGTTTTTCTTTACATACCAGTGGACCCTCGTTGTTGTTCAGCTCTCTGTATCCTCCACTGATGAAGCCCCGAACATCTTCGTAGCCTCTTACACACACACACACACACACACACACACACACACACACACACACACACACACACACACACACACACACACACACACACACACACACACACACACACACACACACACACACAAAGGATAAAATGCAGATGTAAAAGTAAACCTTGAAAAATGCGTCGCCTCAGTTCATTAAGCCCAGATTGTTTCCTCTATGCCTTGTTTGGCACAAAATAAACACCCAGAAAACGTGTTCATTCTGCTGCATCAGATCTCCCTCACCTGCTCCGAATGTGGGGACACACTCGCTGGCGTCGATGAGGCCCAGCGTGGCCAGGGGGCCCCAGCCCAGGTAACACACACGCCTGCCACGCCGTAAACTGAAACATGTAGAGCGGCAGATGGTTAGGCTCCAAATGGGTCACTTCTTTCAGGAAAAAGTGACACAAATGATATCATCTTGTACATTTTAGACGTCTGCAAAATTGTCTGTCTGAGAGAAAAGACACGTGTTGCCTCTGCATGGGTTCTCTCAGCTAATCCACCATGCAAAATGGCGTTATTGTGGAAAGACTCAGCTACATTTCCACTTTGCAATTCAAAAAATATTTGTAGTCCTTTTTATTTCAGTGTTTTTGTGAAGAATGACGCTAGAAAACTGGCAGCTAAAGAGCCAGGATGCTGCTCTGAATCAAGAAATCAGAAGTAAAACAACATTATAGTGACGGGTGTAAAAACAGGACGTCCCACCTCTGCCCGGCTGCCTCCAACAGAGCACCTATCCCCTCTCTCTGAGCGTAAGTGATCTCCAGAGTTTTCTCGTATGCTCTCAAGTGCTGCAGGATGCCCCTGTTGGAAGACAAAGGAGTTAAATGAATGTAAATTTGCTGCACATTCAAGTGTATTGACCACAAATGTATTGGTTATGTGCATGCTTTAAAGTGCATGAAATCATTTAAAGAAATTGGATTTTCTTTTCCTGGAATGACCTCTAGAGGTAAGCCACACGCAATGAAAACAAACAAGGAAAATGCTGTAGTATTATAAAACATATTAGCTTCAGTTTTGCATGAAATGTAATAAGGGAAACACTCATTTTGGCTATTCTCTGAATAGCAATGTACATCCAGCTATGTATTAACATCATCACTTATAGCAATTCTAAAAAACCTAAGAATGTTTATATGTATGTGACAGCACACTGGCTCTTATTCCAACAGAGCAGCTTTGATGAACTATTTTTATTGTAAGAATAAGGAACAAACAAGACAAGTGTGAAACTGAAAATATTAAA